>NC_142805.1:32120277-32162777 GCF_049724085.1 Artemia sp. Qi Xiang Cuo
GCGCGCACGTAAGCTCGTCTGAATGAACCTTAAAAAAATTTAAATAAAGCTATGTCGACTTTGCATATCTCTCCTGATTGGTCCCTAAAAAAACCAGTTTGGTTGAAAACGTAGAGTTTTCGTACTGCTCACTTTTTGCAATGTGTAGGAACCAGTGGGGAATCCCCCGCTCGTTTGAAAAGTTGTCCAGGAAAGGCATACAAATAGCATGTAGTTTCAAAACGTGTTTAATCACGTTCCTTGAATGAAGTATCTGTACTGTATATTCAAGAGGTGAAATCAATAAAGAGCTTGTTACTTACTTACAAATATTTTTTATGCTTTCTTGAATGAAATTTTCGCAGTGTGTTTATCCAAGAGTTGACTTCAATAAATAAATTATTACTGACTGATAATTTTTTTATATTTTCGTTAATTAAATTTCTACATCGTGTTGCTAAGTGAAAATTGTTTGTTATAAAGAGAAAAAAAAAAGCTACTTAATTTCGATTTTTTCATAATTTCTGGAATGAAGTATCTCTACATGTATATCCAAGAGGTGAAATTAAAAAAAAAAGTTTGTTACTTACAAATATTTTCATAATTTCTTGAATGAAATTTATGTATTGTGTATCCAAGAGTTGACTTCAAGAAAGAAATGGTTACTTACTGAGAATTTTTTCATAATTTCATGAAATTAATAAATGGTTACTTACTGAGAATTTTTTCATACTTTCTTGAAATTAATTTCTACATCGTTTATCTAACTCGTGAAAACAATAAAGAGTTTGTTACTTACTTAGAATTTTGTCATAATTTCTTGAGTGAAATGTCTTTTTGTTTATCCAACAGGTGAATTCAAGAAAAATTTTGCTACTTAGACTAAGAATTTTTTCATAATTTCTTTAATTTAATTTCTAAATCCTATATCTACCTCGTGATAACAATAAAAAGTTTGTTACTTACTTAGAATTTCGTCATAATTTCTTGAATGGAATTTCTTTTTGTTTATTCGACAAGTGAATTCAAGAAGGAATTTGCTACTTAATTAAAATTTTTTCATAATTTCATGATTGAAATTCCTGCATTGTATATCCAAGAGTTGACTTCAGGAAAGAAATTGTTACTTACGGAGAATTTTTTCATAATTCCCTGAATTAAATTTCTACACAAGAGTTGACTTCAAGAAAAACATTGTTTCTTGGTGAGAATTTTATCATAATTTCTTGAATTAAATTTTTACATCGTGTATCTAAGTCATGAAAACAATAAAGAGTTTGTTACTTACTTGGAGTTTTGTCATAGTTTCTTGAACGAAATGTCTTTTTTGTTTATCCAGCAGGTGATTTCTTAAATGAAATTTCTGCATTGTGTATCCATGAGGTAACTTCAAGAAAGAGTTTGTTACTTACTTAGAATTTTGTCATAATTTCTTGAACGAAATGTCTTTTTGTTTATCCAGCTGGTGAATTGAAGAAAGAATTTGCTATTTACTTACAATTTTTTCATAATTTCTTGAATGAAATTTCTGTATTGTGTATCCAAGAGGTGACTTCAAGAAAGAATTTGTTACTTACTTACAATTTTTTCATTGTTTCTTAAATGAAGTTTCTGCATTGTGTATCCTAGAGGTGACTTCAGGAAAGAGTTTGTTACTTGTTTACAATAGAACTATTCTAAAGAATAAAGACGGGTTAAGCTTAAAGATATTTATTGCTTAAACGCATTGACACATAGCTCAAAGAGACACACAAAGCCCAAAAAAAGATACACAGCCCAGAGAGATACAAACAGCCCAAAGAGACAAACAAAGACCAAAAAGACTCAGACACTCCAAAAAGAAACACAGTCCAAAGAGACACACAGAAACAAAAGAGATACACACATCACAAAGAGACATCCCACAGCCCAAAGAGACACATACAGCTCAAAGAGACGTACACGGCCCAAAGAGAAGCACACATCCAACAGAGAGACACAAAGCCCAAAACGACACAAAACAGCCAAAAGAGGCACACACAGCCCAACTACACACACACTGGATAAATAGAAATACCCAACTTCCTAATATAAAAAAAAACCCAAAAGAGAAAAAAACCCAGCTAAAATAGACAAAAAACCACCCACAAACATACACAGACGTACCAAAAAAATTCAAACCCTCCAAAGAGACACACACATTGCCCAAAGAGACACACATGACCTCTAAGAGACACAAACAGCCAAAAGAAACACACACAGACCAAAAAGATTCAAACTGCCCACAGATAAATACAGCCTAAAGAGACAAACACAAACACAAAAATGACTCACAAATCCCAAAGATACACAAAAAGCCAAAAGAAACACAAACAGACCAAAGAGACACAATCCCAAAGAGACAAACACATCCAAAAAGAGACACAAACAGATCAAAAAGACTCAAACAGTCCAACGAGACACACAGTCCAAATAGACGCACAAAGCCCAAAGACACACACACAGCCCAAAGAGATACAAACAACCCAAAGAGACAAACACAGATCAAAAAGACTCAAACAGCTCAAAGAGACACACAAACAGACCAAAAAGACTCAAACAGCTCAAAGAGACACACAGCCCAAAGAGACAAGAGACGCACACATCCAACAGAGAGACACAATGCCAGAAGAGACACAAACAGCCAAAAGAGGCACACACAGACCATAAAGATTCAAACTCCACAAAGAGACACACAGCCTAAAGAGACACACACAGCCCAAAGAGACACACACAGCCCAAAGAGACACACACAGGCTAAAGAGACACACACACAGTTCGAAGAGACACACAAAGCCCAAACACACACACACACAGCCCAAACACACAAAAAACGCCCATACAGACACATACATACCAAAAAGATTCAAACCCTCCAAAGAGACACACATTGCCCAAAGAGACTCACATGGCCTCTAAGAGACACAAAGAGCCAAAAGAAACACACCCAGACCAAAAAACGCTCATACAGACACATACAGACCAAAAGATTCAAACGCCCCAAAGCGACACACATAGCCCAAAGAGGCACATAGACACAAACAGCCAAAAGAAACAGCTAAGAGACACAAACAGCCAAAACAAAGACACACAGATCAAAATTACTCAAACAGCCCAAAGAGACACACATAGCCCAAAGAAACACAAACAGTCCAAAGAGACAGAAGCCCAAAGAGACAAACACAGCCCAAAAAAAGACTCAAACAGCCCAAAGAGACCAAAACAGATCAAAAAGACTCAAACAGTCCATCGAGACACACAGCCCAAAGAGACGCACAAAGTCCAAAGAAACACACACAGCCCAAAGAGACAAACAACACACACACAAAAACATGCCCATACAGACACATACAGACCAAAATATACAAACGCTCCAAAGAGACACACATAGCCCAAAGAGGAACATACGACTAATAAGAGACACAAACAGAAAAAAGAAAGACACACAGACCAAAATGACTCAAACATCCCAAAGAGACACACAAAGCCCAAATAAACACACACATCCCAAAGAGACAGAAGCCAAAAGAGACACGCCCAGCCCAAAAAAGACTCAAACAGCCCAAAGAGACACAAACAGAACAAAAAGACTCAAAAAATCCATCGAGACACACAACCCAAAGAGACTCACACAGCCCAAAGAAACACACACAGCCCAAAGAGACAGAAACAGCCCAAAGAGACAAACACAGACCAAAAAGACTCAAACAGTCCAAAGAGACACACAAACAGACCAAAAAAACTCAAACAGCTCAACGAGACAAACAGCCCAAAGAGACACACACAGTCTCAAGAGACACAAAGACCTCAAAGAGATATAGACAGGCCAAAGAGAAACACAACCCAAAGAGACAAACACAGACCTAAAAGACTCAAACAGCCCAAAAAGACACATACAGACCAAAGAGAGACGCAAAGCCCAAAAACGACACAAATAGCCAAAAGAGGCACACACAGACCATAAAGATTCAAACTGTCCCAAAGAGACGCACAGCCTAAAGAGACACACACTGCCCAAAGAGATACCCACAGGATAAAGATACATACACAGATCCCTAATATACAAACAAAGCCAAAAGACACTCACACACAGCCAAAATAGACAGACAACGCCCATAGCCCATACAGAAACATACAGACCAAAAGATTCAAATACCCCAAAGAGACACACATAACTCCAAAGAGACAAACACGAGCCCTAAGAGACACAATACCGCCAAAATAAATACACACATACCAAAATTATTCACACATTCCAAAGAGAAACATACAGCTCAAAGAGATGCACACTGCCCAAAGAGACTCACACATCCAACAGAGACACACAATGCTCAAAACGACACAAAAAGCTAAAAGAGACACACAGAGACAAAAAAGATTCAAAACTGCTCAACGATACACACAACATAAAGTGTCACACACCGCCAAATGAGACACACACAGGATAAATATATACACACAGCCCTAATATACAAAAAACACGCCCATACAGACACATACAGACCAAAAGATTCAAACGCCCCAAAGAGACACACATAGCCCAAAGAGACACACACGTCCCCTAACTCTCCAAAACATCACTTGTGTATTCTACAGTGCATAACTACCCCATCTCCTCCAATTCGCAAATCCCATTACTCCTTTTTTTGCAAATGTTAATCAAACGTTGTAACTGTACCCCCCTCCCCCTCCCCCTTTAACTGAACTCTCGTGCATCTCAACCCTCCATGCAGTCCATCTCCCTCAAAACACTTTTCAGCCATTTCTTGTTAAACTGAACTCTCGTGCATCTTAACCCTCCATGCAGTCCATCTCCCTCAAAACACTTTTCTGCCATTTCTTGTTAATTTTTTTTATTTCTAAACTATTTTAAATTGTCACTCCTTTAACTGAACTCTCGTTCATCTCAACCCTCCATGCAGTCCATCTCCCCTCAAAACACTTTTCAGCCATTTCTTGTTAATTTTTTTTTATTTCTAAACTATTTTAAATTGGCAATACTCTCCAGAACATTACATGTGTATTATACAGTACACTATCACTCCATCTTCTCCATATCACCAGTCCCCCCTCGTTCAACTGGATCCCTCCATGTAACTGAACCCCTGTATAACCGAAACCCTGTACAACTGAACCCCCGTACTACTTAACTCTCGTACTACTGAACCTTCGTGCACCTCAACCCAATTTAAATAGACCCCCCGGGGACCGTTAGAGCCTCGTTACATTGACATTACTCTGCAAAACATCACTTGTCTGCCCCAGCTCCTCCAATTCACCCCTCCCATTACTCCTTTTTTGCAAATGTTCATCAAACGTTGTCCCTGTATCCCCCCCTCTCTACCTGAACTCTCGTGCATCTCAACCCTCCCTGCAGTCCATCTCCCTCAAAACCCTTTTCAGCCATTTCTTGTTAATTTTTTTTATTTCTAAACTATTTTAAATTGGCGATACTCTCCAGAACATTACTTGTGTATTATACAGTACACTCTCACTCCATTTCCTCCAAATCGCAAATCCCCCCTCGTTCAACTGAATCCCTCCATGTAACTGAACCCCTGTATAACCGAAACCCTGTACAACTGAAACCCCGTGCTACTTAACTCTCGCACTACTGAACCTTCGTGCAACTCACCCCAATTTAACTAGACCCCCCGGGGACCGTTAGATCCTATTTAAATTGACAATACTCTCCAAAACATCACTTGTGTATTATACATTGAATAACCACCCCATCTCCTCCAATTCGCAAATCCCATTACCCCTTTTTTTTGCAAATGTTAATCAACCATTTCTGATTCGTCGTTAGTTATTTTTCAAATTTATAAAAAAATACATCAGTTAACAGCTCCTTGGGGTTACCTTAACTGTTAATCAGTTTAATCCTTTTTTTCTCCACTGATACAATCAATCACTAATTAATATCGTTCATTGTCTAAGTAAATTAAGTTATCTCCTGCCCTACAGAAATGAGGGAACAAACCAATTTTTTGTCTGCTTTTCAAAATGATCGTATTTGGAAATCTGTCATTTAACACTAAGAAGTAAATTGAGTACTTCCTTTTATTCAAATCACCTATCAAGTTATCAAAAAACTTGTCCGTTAAAACTCGAAACAAGACACGCTGGTTTTATAATACAGGTTTAATTCATTACGTAAATCTCTTGGCAAAGAAAGAGTGTAATGACCAGTTAGAAGTAGAATTACCTACCAGAAAAACCGGAAGGAACACAAAGGCCGCAAATAAAACAGGATGGAACATAAAGGTGGCAAAGTATAAGGTAACATACTACTGTTGTTGCTAGTGAGTAAGTGACTAGAGCTCAGAAGGTGAAAGTGCTTAATCTAAAATACTATACACTATGAATGTATAAAGCAAGCTAAAGGAGATGATAAAAGGCCAGCAAACCGTCATATAGAGTCAGTCAATGGTTTGAAGCCGGGCTTGTACGTGTTATCAGAGCCCCCTCCCACTGTACTCTGGGACCTCAACATCTTAAGATTTTCTTATGTTTCTTATATTTTTACTGGCAATTTGCCTATTATTGGGTTATTCAGAGCAATGACCCCCCCCCCTCTCCTTAAAAATTGTCAGCTCTGGAAAAAATTAATTCCAGCGTGTGTAACTGGGGAGCCGGCGTTTACCCCCCCCCCCTAAAATACCCCCGGAAAATACCTTACACGGAATATACTCCCCCTCCCCCGAAATACCCCCCACCGAAAATACTTCTCGTGGAAAACAGCCCCTCCCCTCGTGACTGGTTGGTCTCCAATCACTTTCGACTTATAAAAAAGAACTAGAACTGTCAATTTATGGTCTAAAAAATTGTGCATTCAAAGAGGAAGAAAGACAAATAAAAAGAATTCTGTTGGATAACTCAGGGTAATCCTTCATAAACTTTTCTCCCCTCCGAAAATTCCCCCAGATAACCCCCCCCCCCCTCCCACGCAGAAAACTCCCCCGGGAAAATTGTCCGTATGTTTCCCAATAACATATACTATCTGTAAGCAACGGACAAATTTCAAAACTTAAAATAGCACTTAAACTTCTACAATGGGGTTCTCTGATTGTTTTGTAGTTAGGGAGGGAAACACCTCAAAGGTTACATTTTAGTACCAAAACATCCCAACTCTCATTGGACCTTTATATAAGTATAGAATTAGTTCTAGGGAAGGGTGGAGGTAGAAATTGATGCGTAACCTCTGCGGGAGTAACCAGTACTTTATTTTGGTGAAGGGAGGGGGTACAAGTGAAAATTTTAAAAAAACGCATCAAAATACTGAATTGATGTTTTATTCCTATTGATTTATGGGGAAATTTCTGGTCTACGCTGTTATTACGAAGTAAATAGTAACATTAAACCCAAAAATGTGCAGAATTTATTCCGCTTAGGAGGGGAACTGTCCCTTCCTAGTTCCCACCTCCACTTCATGGTCGAAGAAACTTTGGAGGATGCTCATTACATAAGAAATTGAGAATTCTAGTCTTTTTTTTATAAGTCAAAAGTGATCGGAGACCAGCCAGCCACAAGGGGTATTTTCCAGGGGTGGTATTTTCTGCGGGGAGTATTTTTCGCGGGGGAGGCGGCCTTTTCCACGGGGGTTATTTTCTGTGGGGGGGGGGGGGGGTTAGGATTGTTTTCCGGTGGGTAAATGCCTAGACCCATGTAACTGATGGGCACCGAAGATGCAAGTCTTCCTTTTAAGTTATACTGTTAATGCTGCCACTTCAAATTTTCAAACAACTCCTACTGATTATATCTTTCTTTGGGGTAGGTTAAAGCTGCATAATAAATTGATCAGTTGGCAGAATTACGCAGGGCAGCTGATCTAAATTCTTTTCACATCGAGCTCCCCCAGTATCAGGTGTATGAATGGCTTTATTATCTAGGAAGCAAATACCCATTGTTTGCTTAACGGTTGAATTAAAGGAGGACACTGTTTGGAATTTCAGGAAAAGCAGTGTGTAAAATCGAAGATCCATATTTTAATATTGCTGAATGCATAGTAGGACCGCTGATTGGTATTCTAGACCTCCTCCCTCCCCAATGGACTTAACCATTATGCTTCATGTCAATCTGGAAGTGGGGGGGGGGGGGCAATTTGTACTCATAAGCTCCCTTCATTCGAAGAAAAATCTCCAGACTAAGCATAATATATCCCTATAAAGGGGTGAAACCCCCTGTCAAAGAATTGGAAGTAAAACAGAAGATTATAGTCATATTTTCACTTGTACAGAATCGATGGGTTATGTACCCCTCCTCAATAGAATTAAGTTTTATTGGAAGAAATCCCTGATAAATTCTTAGTTTTTGATATTTCAAACCTACCCCCTCCTATACATTTTTTACGGATGCACTTTTTTTTGGGATGATTGTTTCGCACCAATCCTCGTAGAGGATAGATAGAAGGCTCAATGGAAAAAAATGTTCATATTATTGTTCCTCTTTTTAATAAAAATGATTGGCTTCAGCTGACTAATATTTTACTAAACTTAATTTGAGCAAAAAAAAAATTTGCTCACGTTGGTAAAAAGGTCATATTGTGGTATTTGTGAAACAAACCTTCGATCAAAAAACCTTTAAAAAATCTATCAGTTACCAACAGGGGCGGATCTAGAGCGATATCTTGAGGGGAGCGAGGGGGCAATGTGACAAGAGTGCCAATGAGCAACATCTTGGGGGGGGCAGTGTGACAAAGGCGCCAATAAGTGACCAAATTGACAAATTTATTCTAAAAAAAAGAGTGAAAAGGGAGAAAAAACAAGGAATAAGGGGAGCCAGAAAAATTTATTGAGGGAGGGACTGGAAAACTGTACTGGAAAAGTTTCCTAAACAATTAGAAATAATTCCTTTTTGAAAAATCCAGTAAAAAAGAAAAAAGATACCTCCCCAAGAAAAGGAGCCTCAAAAAAGTATTTTGCACAAAACGTGGGTTATTGATTGTGGCTCACCAATGTACACAGAAGGGCCTCAAGAACCATACCCTCAAGATGCTAATTTTTCCAGATGTGTACACGGGGCCCCAGGCACCACAAAATTTTTCTGGTGCCCTCATTCCGTTTTTTTATTTTTAAAATCTTTTTTGAATAAACTTGTCAATTTGGTCAATTATTAGTGCCCTTGTTACATTGCCCCCCCCCCCCCCCAAGATTTTACCCTGGATCTGTCTTTGCTTGGTAGAAGGAATGCGGGTAAAAGCCAGCAAAAACCTTGACAACAAATAGTTTAAGAAGATGTAGCTTTCCTTCCAGAGAAGCGTCATCTTTGGGAACAAAAAGCGTTGTTCTAATTTTTGTGGTCCTTGTTAATTTTGTGATCTTTGGCTAGGAAACACCAAATGAGGCTGTGCTTAATGTGTACTTATCTGTACATTTAGAAAGAAGTTTCACAAGCCCCCTAGACACTTCTGATTTTGACTAACTTTTTTTTATTATTTGCTTTTCGATCAATTAGTAAAAAATTGAGAAAGAAGGTGTTCAAATTGCGCATATGATTATTTCGTTCATAAAAAATTGGAAATTGCTATTACAATTATCCAAATATCAAGTTTTTCTTTGGTTTTTATTCAATTTCTTGCAGCATGTGAGTCCTCTGGAGGGTTGTACAACATTTCATTTAGCTAAATTCTTTGGATATTTGTCTGTTATCTTCCTAATTCTCTTCCTTGCTACGCCTGTGCCTACGAGGTCAGCATCACTTCGAGGTAAATACTTATGGATATATTTCTTTTGCAAAAATTAGATGCTATCTCGGGTTTTCACAATGACTGATAGAGGCTGTTTAATGCATCATCCCATGCAAAATTTACCTATCTTACAGTGTATGATGATCAATGATTGAATAAAGGTTCCAAATGAAGTGAATAATTTATGACCTGAAATGGCACACATTCCAATGCTGATAGTAAGCTGAAGCATACGCTCTCGTAAAATTATGGTAACCTCGCTGGGTTTTGCAAGGCCGTTGGCTTTATCAGGTCAATAACATCTTTAAAAGACATCTAATAAGCCTTTTATTGCGTTTGAAGTAAGATAACGGTTTCCTCCTATTTTTTTATTCTTGTCGTTAATTGATCAAGGCAGAAAAAGAAATAAAGGCAGATGTTGCGGAACAATTATGCTTATATTTTTGAATATTTGATGCCATGGAAATGAAAACTAATTTTAATTTCATTAATTAAACTGATGATCATAAATTAGGCTGGGGGATTGCCTAAATAAATATTTCTGGACACCGTTAGATCTAGCCAGAGCCGTTCCTGGGGGGGGGGCAACTGATGCACTTGCTGTGGGCACCGTGTCTTGGGGGGAGCATGGCTGGGGAATCTTTTGCTCATATTTGAGTCAGGAGTGGGGTGCAGTAATTAATTTGAACCCGGGCACCACCAAGCCAAGGAACGGCTCTGGATCCAGACACCCTGTGTACCCGTTATAGAAGTTTTATACTTAAGTTTGGATATAACAGTATTGGCATAGTTATGGCTATGTACTTTATTTATTTTTTATTGAAAAGTTTTTTTTAGAATTAAGAATAACACTGATTGATAGTAAAAGTTCTTTTATGGTTGTGTTTAATTCAAGGCCGTATCCAGGGGGGGGGGGGGTTACCCGGTTTGACCCCCACCCCCGAAGTTTTGACCGAGTCGAAAATTAGTAAAACCTTAGTAAAAATTAGTAAAATTAGTCGAAAGCCGAATCGAAAATTAGTACCCCCCCCCCCCCCGAACAAAAATCCTGGATCCGCTCTTGGTTTAATTACACTAGAAAACTCGCCCTGAGGGCTGTAGGGGGAGTTTCATCCTCAAAGATATAATTTCCGGACCTTTCATCTACGTTGAAGAAAATGGCTATCTCAAAATTTTGATTGGATGAGTTTGGGAAAATGGTGGGCGTGAGAGGGGAGTTAGTTGCCCTCCAATCACTTTCGACTATTAAAAAGGCCACCGGCCCTTTGAATTTCCAATCGAAAGAGCCCTTTTTGAAGTTTCTATGAAAACAATTTCTATAAGAACCTTATATGCCCCCAGGGCATAACTTACAACCCTTGCCCTGAGGGCTGTGGGGGGGGGGGGGGTTGTCATCCTTAAATACTTAATTTCCATAACTTTCAACTACGATGAAAAAATGGCTATCTACAAATTTTGATTGGATGTGTTTGAGGAAAAGGTGGGCCAGAGAGAGGGTTAGTTGCCCTCCAATCAGTTTCGACTCTTAAAAAGGGCACGAGCCCTTTGAATTTCCAATCAAATGTGCCCTTTTTCAATTTGCTACGACAAAGCTTTCAATAAAAACCTTATATGCCCCCAGAGCATAACTTATAACCCTTAACCTGGGGGCTCTGAGGGGGGAATCATTCTCAAAGACCTAATTTCCAGAACTTTCAACTAGGCCTACGTTGAACAAAATGGCTATCTCAAAATTATGATTGGATGTGTTTGGATAAATGGTGGGCGTGAGAGGGGGGATACTTGCCCTACAATCACTTTCGACAATTAAAAAGGGCACTAGCCATTTTAATTTACAATTGAATGAGCCCCCTTTGAAGTTTCTACGACAACGCTTTCTATGGAAACCTTCTACGCCCCCAGGGAATAACTTATAACCGTTGCCCTGAGGGCTCTGGAGGGGGGGGGGGGGGGGGGTGTCATCCTCAAAGACCAAATTTCCTGAACTTTCAACTATGTTGAACAAAATGGCTACCCGAAATTATGATTAGAAGTGTTTGGAGAAACGGTGGGCATGAGGGGGTATGGTATTTGCCCTCCAATAACTTTCGACTATTAAAACGGGCACTAGCCCTTTGAATTTCCAATCGAATGATGCCTTTTTGAAGTATCTACGACAAAAATTTCTATAATAACCTTATATGCCCCAGTGCACAACTTACAACCCTTGCTCTGAGGGAAGTGGGGGGGGGGAGTGTTCTCCTCAAAAACATAATTTCTATCTTGAAATCAACTACGTTGGACAAAATGGCTCTCTAAAAATTTTGATTGGATATGTTTGGGGAAATGGTAAGCATGGAAGGGGTGTTAGTTGCCTTCCAATCACTTTCGACTATTAAAAAGGCACTAACCATTCCAATTTCCAACTGAATGAGCCCTTTTCGAAGTTTTTACGACAACTCCTTCTACACGAAGTGCCCTGGTCTGAAAAAAAATAATACATTGTGCCAACATCGTTCTTTACTTAAGCAGCACTATTGCGTTGCCTAAGTAAAGAAAAGTTACGAAAAAGGAGTTTTTCAAAGAAAAGTGATGAGTCATATAAAACTTACGACCATCAAAAATAAAGCCCTATAATATTTCAAACAAAAAACGACCCGAAATTCCTATTAAAGAATAAATGAATCTCAGAACGAACAGAAATTAAAATAAATGATTATATCAATGATAACAGATACTAATGAAGATGAATAAATAAATCTTAAAATCAGTTAAAATTAAATTGAATATTCAATTCAAACTTAAAACGAACAAAAATTACTATAAACAGGAGTTTGGCATCTGTCCCCTCTCCCCATCCTCTAACCGTAAAAGTTCTATACCTGCTTTGTCATTTCCGTTTTAGTCAAACTCTTTTGATTTAGTTCAATTATTAAATAAAAAAAAACAAGTTTTTTCAGCTGAAAGTAAGGACCAACATTAAAACTTAAAACGAACATAAATTATTACGTATATGAGGGGTTCGCCGCCTCGTCAATACCTCGCTCTTCACGCTAAAGTTCGAATTTTCTTCCAGTTCTTCAAGAATGACCCCTGAATCACAAAGGCCGTTTATTTAGAATAAATATTTCTTTTGAAAATACTAAAAAACAATTTAGCGTAAAGAGCGAGGCACTGACGATGTAAACAATGGGCAAAGGTAATAACTTGCAGCCCTTCCCTTAGGGACTATGGGGGATTAAGTCGTCCTCAAAGACATAGTTATTAGATTTTCCGACTATGCTGAACAAAATGGTTATCTCAAAATTCTGATCGGATGACTTTGAGAAAAAATGAACGTGGGAGGGGGCCTAGTTGTCGTCCAATTTTTTGGGTCACTTAAAAAGGGCACTAGAACTTTTAATTTTCGTTCGAATGAGCCGTATCGCGATATTCTAGGATCACTGGGTCAATACGATCATCCCTGGGGAAAAAAACAAATAAACACACATCCTTGATCTTTCTTCCGGCAAAAAAATACAAAATTCCACATTTTTGCAGATGGGAGCTTGAAACCTCTACAAGAGGGTTCTCTGACATGCTGAATCTGACGGTGTAAATTTCATTAAGGTTCTATGACTTTTTTTTGGGGGGGGGCCCTTTTTTCGAAAATAAGGCAAATTATCTCAGGCTCGTAACTTTTGATGGCTAAGACTAAACCAGATGAAACTTATATATTTGAAATCAGAATAAGAATTTGATTCTTTTCATGTATCTATTGGTATCAAAATTCCGTGTTTTACAGTTTCGTTTACTATTGAGCCCAATCGCTCCATACATACAGTTAGTTAGCACGAACTGTTTAATTCTAGCTGTAATAGTAGAAATTGTAGTAGCATGTGCAGTCACAGTCGCAATCGCAGTAGTAGCAGTACTAATTGGTGTCGTCACAGTGGCAAGTTGCAGCCACGAGTTGTCTAATCCGTAGTAACATGTTGTCACACTCACAGTTTCAAGCTGTCGCAGTTGGAAGCAGTCGCAGTAGCAAGTAACTGCAGCAGCATTCGAATTCTATTCATATTTACAGTCACAGGTATTTGCAGTCAAAAGTATTTACAGTCAAATGTATTCGCAGTCATAAGCAGTCACAGTCCCGCACAGTCACGATCGCAAATAGTCATATTCACAAGTAGTATGGTGGTATGACCTCCGACGGGGCAGTCCCCCCACCATACAATGGGGCTCACCATGCACCGGGGCTCACCATCCAACAAGACATATATTACAACAAGACACATATCCATCCATACAACAAGACACATATCCATCCATACAACAAGACACATATCCATCCATACAAAAAGACACATTTCCATTCATAAGACAAGACACATATTACAAAAATACACATATCCATCCATACAACCAGACACAAATCCATCCATACAACAGTACATATATCCATCCATTATTTCCTTGGAAACAAATTTTCTCAACGATAGAAATGGGATTACTTTAACAAGAAACATAGGAAACCGTTTCAAGAGAGCATCCTTATCTTGAGTTCTTCGACAAGGAATTTTTCTGTAAGAATGCCAACATATCAAGCGGGGCTACCCGTTATCTCAAGCCAATGTTTAAAAGTGAATTTGAAGCGACATTATGCCTTATAAACGAAGTGATGTTACGGATTACAATAAACAGTTGGAGATTTCTTTTTTTGTACTCTAATGATGATATGTTTTCTTTTCCAATGACACGTTTTTTACATTCTAAGCAACTTCCCATTTATTTTATGAAATTTGTGTTTGATGTAGGAATCGAACGTGAGATCAATGATTTCCTATGGTAAAAGAACGACATGTTATTCGACTGAGCCAACAAGCCATTGAAAATATTATGATTTTAGAAATACATTCTAATGCATTTAGTATATTTTTTCCGGAACGTTGGCCAACTGATGTTAACCGTCACAATATCCTAACAAGTTATTTGCACATTCAAATTATCAATTGGATTTTTGGTAGGTATTAACAGTTATCTGTTTCGGGGTATCATTTATGGCATCCTCCTGAGAATATGCATACCACGATGATTTGAGATGCATACTGGACAGAAAATTTCTTCTGATGGTTAATGGAACTTTGCACATTGGTTTTCCATTACTGGACTTGCGCATGAGTTCGGGCCCCCATATTTTCATCCGAAACCCGATTACCCATCCAGGATTCCATGTCCCAACTCCAGGATCCCTAGAACCCCAACTAAAACAACTATAAGTTGAAACCCAACAAAGCAGAAGACAATTTTGAAAAAAATTTCAAGGTGAAATGTAACAAAACAGAACACTTTGAAAAAAACACTTTTAAGGTGAAACGTAACATAACAGTAGACACTTTGAAAACAATACATTCAGAATGAGAGCCAACAATGCAAAACACACTTAAAAAACTGTCAAGGTGAAACCTAATAAAACAGAACATTAAAGTAAACTTAAGATAAGAAAAAAATTTAAGGTGAAAGCTAACATAACCGAAGACACTTTGAAAACAAAAAATGTAAGGTAAAACCTAACAAAGGTTACGACGATGGAAAAATTTAAGGTGAAACCTAAAAAAAACAGAAGACACTATGAAAAAATAGTTTTAAGGTGAAACGTAACAAAACAGAACACACTTTGAAAAAAAATATAAGGTAAAACCTAACAAAACAGAACACTGAAAAAAAACTTTTAAAGTGAAACGCAACAAAGCAGAAGACTGAAAAAAACTTTTAAGGTGATACCTAACAAAACAGAACACTTTGAAAAAATATGTTTAATATGAAACGTAACATAACAGAAGACCCTTTGAAAAAATTACATTTAAGGGGAAATCCAACAATGCAGAAGAAACTTCGAAAAAAAACTATTATGTGAAACCTAAAAAAACGGAAGACGCTCTAAACGAAAACAACTTTTAAAGGGAAACGTAACAAAACAGAATACACTATGAAATAAACATAATTAAGGTGAAACCTAACAAAACAGAACATTACAAAAACACTTAACATAAAAAAAAATTAAGGGGAAAGCTAACATAACTGAAGACGCTTTGATAAAAAGCATTTAAGGTGAAACCCAACAGAGGTGAAGTCACCGACAAACAACTAAGGTGAAAGCTAAAAAAACAGAAGACACTCTGAAAAAATTTTTTAAGGTGAAAAGTAACATAACAGAATACACTTTGAAAGCAAAAATTTTAACGTGAAACCTAACAAATCAGAACACTTTGAAAAAAAATATTAAAGGGGGAAAAACTTTTAAGGTGAAACCTAACAAAACAGAACACTGGAAAAAAACATTGAAGGTGAAACGTAACAAAAAAGAACACTTTGAAAAAAATTTTTAACGTGAAACGTAACATAACAGAAGACACTTTAAAAGCAAGTTTTAAGGTGAAATCTAACAAACAGAAGACACTCTAAAAAAGCAGCTTTTAAGGTGAAACATAAAAAAAACAGAAGACAGTTTGAAAAAAAAGGTGAAACCTAACAAAACATAACATTAAAAAAATACTTAACATTAGAAAAAAATTTAAGGTGAAACTTAACAGAGCACTTTGAAAAAATACTTTTAAGGAGAAACGTAACATAACAGAATACATTTTGAAAACAGTACATTTAAGGTAAAACCCATCAATGCAAAAGTCACTTTAAAAAAACTTTTAAGGTGAAACCTAATAAAATAGAACATTAAAAAAGACTTAAGATAAGAAAAATATTATATGGTTAAAGCTAACATAACTTAAGACACTTTGAAAACAAACATTTAGGGTGAAACCTAACAAAGGTGAAGACAATGAAATAAAATTAAGGTACAGCCTAAAAAACAGGACGCATCCTGCAAAAAGTTTTTTAAGGAGAAAAGTAACAAACCAGAAGACACTTTTAAAAATTTTTTTAAGATGAATCCTAACAAAACAGAACACTTTGGAAAAAATTAAAGGTGAAAAAAACTTTTAAGGTGGAACCTAACAAAACAGCACACTTTGAAAAAAAACTTTTAAATTGAAGCGTAACAAAACAGACTACTAAAAAAAACTTTTAGGGTGAAACCTAATAAAACAGAACACTTTGAAAAAAACTTTTTAAATTGAAACGTAACAAAACAGAAGACACTCTGAAGAAAACAACTTTTAAGGTGAACCGTATCAAAACAGAAGAAACTTTGAAAAGAACAAAACAAGGTTAAACCTAGCAAAACAGAACATTAAAAAAACAGTTAAGACAAGAAAAACAAATTAAGGTGAAAGCTAACATAACTGAAGACACTTTGAAAACAAAGCATTTAAGGTAAAACCCAACAGAGGTGAAGTCACTGTCAAACAACTAAAGTGAAACCTAAAAAAAGAGAAGACACTTTGAAAAAAATTTTAAGGAGAAACGTAACAGAACAGAATAAACTTTGGAAGAAAATTCAAGACGAAACGTAACAAAACAGAACAATTTGGAAAAAATATTTAAGGGGAAAAAACTTTTAAGGTGAAACCTAACGAAACAGATCACTGGAAATAAAATTTACGGTGAATCGTAGCAAAACAGAAGAATGAAAAAAAAAGCTTTTAAGATGAAACCTAGCAAAACAGAACACTTTGAAAAAACTCTTAAGTGAAACATAACAAAACAGAACACTTTGAGAAAAAAACTTTCAGAGTTAAACGTAACATAACAGAAGACGCTTTGAATACAATACATTTAAGGTGAAGCCCAAAAATACAGAAGACACTTTTAAAAAAAACTTTTAAGGTGAAACCTAACAAACAGAGGACATTTTAAAAAAGCAGTTTTTAAGGTAAAACGTAAAAAAAACAAGGTGAAACCTAACAAAACAGAACATAAAAAAAACACCTAAGATCAGAAAAAATTAAGGTGAAACTTAACAAAGCAGAAAACTTTGAAAAAAACTTTTAAGGTTAAACGTAACATAACAGAAGACACTTTGAAAACAATACATTTAAGGTGAAACCCAACAATGAAAAAGACGCTTTAAAAAAACTTTTAAGGTGAAACCTAAGAAAACAGATCATTAAAAAAACTTAAGATAAGAAAAATAATTTAAGGTGAAAACTAACATAACTGAAGACACTTTGAAAACAAAACATATAAGGTGAAACCTAACAAAGGTAAAGACACTGAAAAACATTAAAATAAAACCTAAAAAAAGAAGACAATAGGAAAAAAAAAATTTAAGGTGAAACTTAACAAATCAGAACATTTTGAAAAATAACTTTTAAGGTGAAACGTAACAAAACAGAACACGTTTAAATTTTTTTTTTAAGTGAAACGTAACATAAAAGAAGATACTTTGAAAACAATACATTTAAAGGGAAACCCAAAAATGCATTAGACACTTTGCAAAACAAAACTTTTAAGGTGAAACCTAACAAACAGAAGACATTCTAAAAAAGCAAATTTTAAGGTGAAACGTAACAAAACAGAAGACAGTTTGAAAAAAATAAGGTGATACCTGACAAAATAAAATATTAAAAAACAAACACTTAAGATAAGAAAAAAAAAATTAAGGTGAAACGTAACAAAACAGAAGACAGTGAAAAAACTTATAATGTGAAACGTAACAAAACAGAATACTTTGAAAAAAAACGTAAGGGGAAACCCAACAAAACAGAACATAAAAAACACTTAAGATAAAAAAAAATGAAAGGTGAAAGTTAATATAACTAAAGACACTTTGAAAGCAAAACATTTCGCGTAGCGCGCCACACGAAGTGAGCTTATATGAAACCTAACTTTTTGCATGTCTCTCTCACTATGCCCGTGTGTCTGAGCGGGATCGCTGCCATCTATTATTGGAGATGAAAAGATGGCAGTGTTTATTTTAGGTTTCACCTTATTTTTTTAGTGTCTTTGCCTTTGTTGGCTTTTGCCTTAAATGTTTTGTTTTCAAAGTGTCTTCAGCTATTTTAACTTTCAACGTAAATGTTTTTTCTTATCTTTAGAGTTTTTTTAATGTTCTGTTCTGTTAGGTTTCCCCTTAAGTTTGTTTTTCTAAGTGTTTCACCTTAAAACATTGTTACGTTTCACCTTAAAAAATTTTTCATAGTGTCCTAAGTGACCTTAATTTTTTGTAGTGTTTTCACCTCTGTTGGGTTTTACCTTAAATGCTTTGTTTTTCAAGTGTCTTCAGTTATGTTAGCTTTCACCTTAATTTGTTTTTATTGTCTTAATTGGTTTTTTTAATGTTCTGTTTTGCTAGGTTTCGCCTTAAGTTTTTTTTTGAAGTGTCTTCTGTTTTGCTACGTTTCACCTTAAAAGATTAATTTTCAGAGTGTCTTCTGTTTGTTAGTAATCACCTTAAACGTTTTTTTACAAATTGCTTCTGTATTGTTGGGTTTCGTCTTAAATGTACTGTTTTCGATATGTCTTCTGTTTGTTAGTTTTCACCTTAAGGTTTTTTTTTTCAAAGTGTCTTCTACATTGTTGGGTTTCACCTTAAATGTATCTTTTTTCAACGTGTCTTCTGTTATGTTGCATATCACTTTAAATTTTCTTTTCAAAGTGCTCTGATTTGTTCCGTTTTACCATGAAAGTTTTTTTTTTCATAATTGTCTTCATTTTTGTTGATTTTCACCTTAGAGTTGATTTTTTTCAAAATTTTTGACAAGTGTTTTACAAGTTATTGATGCACTTTTGAAACTAATATGAAATCGCATATAAATCTACATAAATTCATTAAAATGAGGGTCAACCCTGGATATCCGGACCATACCAAAGGTTTTTTTCAGTGTTCTGCTTTTTTACGTTTCACCTTAATTTTTTTTCAAAGTGTTCAGTTTTGTTAGGTTTCACCTTGGACTTGTTTTTTTTTCACCTTAAATTTTTTTCCACTGTTTTTTTTTCAGAGTGTCTTCTGTTTTGTTATGTTTCAAATAAATTTTTTTTTAAAGTGTCTTCTGTTTTTTTATGTTTCACCTTAATTTTTTTTCAGTGTCTACTTTTGTTGGGTTTCACCTTAAATATTTTGTTTTCAAAGTGTCCAGTTATGTTAACTTTCACCTTAAATTTTTTTTCTTATCTTAAGTGTTTTTTTAATGTTTTGTTTTGTTAGGTTCTCCTTAATTTTTTTTGTCAAAAGAAACAAGTTTGGCCCTCTGGTGTCTTGACGCAACATTCGTCATCTTCATACATGGTGGTAATAATTGTCACTATTTTTTCAAGGATTCCATAGTGGATGAGAATCTTCCATAGGCTTTCACAATTTACGGAGTCGAAGGCTGTTCTGTTTTGTTACGTTTTACCTTAAAAGTTTTTTTTTTCAAAAGTAGCTTCTGTTTCGTTGGGTTTCACCTTAGAGTTGATTTTTCAAAGTTCTGGACAATTGTCTTACAAGTTCTTGATGAATTTATAGAAATCATAAGCATCGCATAAAAATCCACACAAATTCATGAAAATCAGGGTCAACCCTGGAAATCCGGACCGTACTAAAGATTTTTTTAAGTGTTCTGCTTTTTTACGTTTCACCTTAATTTTTTTTCAAAGTGTTCAGTTTTGTTAGGTTTCACCTTGGACTTGTTTTTTTTTCACATTAAATTTTTTTACAATGTTTTTTTTTCAGAGTGTGTTGTGTTTTGTTATGTTTCAAATAAATTTTTTTTTCATAGTGTATTATGTTTTTTTAGGTTTCACCTTAATTTTTTTTCAGTGTCTACTTTTGTTGGGTTTCACCTTAAATATTTTGTTTTCAAAGTGTCCAGTTATGTTAGCTTTCACCTTAAATTTTTTTTCCTATCTTAAGTGTTTTTTTAATTTTCTGTTTTGTTAGGTTCTCCTTAATTTTTTTTGTCAAAAGAAACAAGTTTGGCCCTCTGGTGTCTTGACGCAACATTCGTCATCTTCATACATGGTGGTAATAATTGTCACTATTTTTTCAAGGATTCCATAGTGGATGAGAATCTTCCATAGGCTTTCACAATTTACGGAGTCGAAGGCTTTCTCGAAGTCCAAAAAGATCATACAAATCTTCGAACGTCACTCCCTGCTTTCTTCAGTAAGAAGTCTAAGCGTGAATATAAGGTCCACACATGAGCGATTTGGCCGAAAGCCATACTGTTCGTCTCGTCGGTGATGATCCAGGTGTGTTCAGATCCTCTGTAGGATACTTTGTGAGAGGATCTTTCTAGGTATTGACAGTAAATTTATACCCCGTCAGTTGCCAGGCTAAGTAGCGTCTCCTTTCTTGAATATCCTGACGAGTGGGCTGCGTTTCCCATCTGATGGTACTTTGGCCGTTGTCCAAAGAATAAAAAGCTTGATGCTGACCATACCATCATTTACAGCGGTCCAGCAGAAAAGCAAGAGGCCGGCGTGGCCATGATGATGCCAAAGTGGACCCGAAAGTCACTCCAAAAATGGACTCCTGTATCACTGAGAATATTAACTACAAGATTTTTGGGAACCCATGCTAAACTGTCAGTCGTTGTATGCCACGCCCCTAAAAATGAAGCCACTGATGAAGAAAAAGACAAGTTTTATAGATCACTTGAAGCCGTAGCCAAGTATCCAAGTATCCAAGCAGTATAGAGCTCTTGAAAAAGCTGTCAAGAAAAGTGCCCATGCTAATAAGCTAAACTTTCTAGAGCGTAAAGCAATGGAGGCAGAAGAAGCAGCAAAAAGAGGAGACTCAAGAACTGTTAACAGAATCACCAATGATATCATAGGGAAACGACCGACAAATAGAGACGGCCCCGTCACAGATCCATCGGGGGTGCTGGTGACAGAACAGAGTGCAGTCAATGAACTATGGGCTAATCATTTCGAAATTTTATTAAATAGACCCGCTCCAAAAGAGCCCCTTGACATTCCAGAGATTCCCATCTTCTTCCTGAATATCAGCACTGCTGCCAATGAGATACTAGAAGCTGCAAAGAAACTGAAAAACGGAAAATGCCCGGGACTGGACTGCATATCTGCGGAGATGATACAGGCGTCAATATCCTCATATATATCCATTTGATCTTTACTCTTCACTTGGATTTGGACAACGGCCAAAGTACAATCAGACGGGAGGTGCAGCCCACTCATCAGGATATTCAAGAAAGGAGACGCTACTGAGCCTGGCAACTGGTGGGGGTATAAGTTTACTGTCTATACCTGGGAAGATCCTCTCACAAATTATCCTATAGAGGATCTGAACACAGCTGGAGCATCACATACGAGACGAACAGTATGGCTTTCGGCCAAATCGCTCATGTGTGGACCTTATATTCACGCTTAGACTTCTTACCGAAGAAAGCAGGGAGTGACGTTCGAAGATTTATATGATCTTTGTGGACTTCGAGAAAGTCTTCGACTCTGTAAATTGTGAAAGCCTATGGAAGATTTTCATCCACTATGGAATCCTTGAAAAAATAGTGACGACTATTACCACCATGTATAAGGATGGCGAATGTTGCGTCAAGACACCTGAGGGCCAAACTTGTTTCTTCCGGATTTTTTCAGGAGTAAAGAGAAGGTGTGTTCTATCACCATTACATTTAGTAATAATGGTTGATTATATCCTGCAGAACACAGGAATAGAAAGCATCAGATTAAGCCCCGAAGTCTAAGTCACTGATATTGACTTCGCAAACGACTTAGCAGTACTTGAGTCAAGCAAAAAGCAGCTTCAAGAATTACTTGAAGAATTCACGGTAAAGGCAAACCATCTTGGCCTACGTGTGAATGGTGGGAAAACCAAATTCATACTGATTAGTGACTCTCCTATTCCCATTAGATGTGGTGACCAAAATGTCGAAAAGTTGTCCAGTTCAAATATCTGGTAAGTATCATTGAGAACACCAGCTCGACAGTGAAAAAAGTACTCACCAGAATAGGACAGGCAAATGGCGCCTTGAACAAACTACGTCAAGTATCGAGATCTCAGAGATTTTCTCTGCGCCCGAAGCTACGCCTTTTCAACAGCAATGTTATGCCAAAGCTACTCTACTCAGCAGAAACATGGCACCTGAATCAAGAAAAAGAGAGAAGAGTCCTGGCTTTTAAAACTCATGTTTTCGTAGAATATTAAACATCCACTGGTCACAGAAGGTGACAAACAAGCCCATCCATGAAATGACTCAACAACCTCTAATAACTAACATCATCAGAGTCAAAAGGTGGAGATATTTGGGCCAAGTTCTACATATGGATGACCATAGACTCCCAAAAGCCACTTTACACTGGCAACCATCAGGAACTCGTAGCCGGGGAAGACCCAGAAACACACTGCGTCAGACCTACCAAAGAGATCTACGAAACCTGCACACCTCCATTCTACCAGACTGGGAGGCCAGCAGAAAACATGAGGGAGGCTTGGCGGCTCCTCCTTGATTCCTTGGGTGCCTCAGGAGGCACATGTGGATCGGATCTCAAAAGCTTAATGTCGGTGATAAACAGTACACTACAGGTATCAACCTGGCAGCTTTTCCATCAACAGCCACTACTGTACCTAAAACGAGAGAAACTCCAACTTACTCTGTAATCATAGAAGACGCTCCTTGCGTGGACGCTTTGTCTAGACAGCAGGTATTTAGTCAACTGCAGTCCGAAGATGCGATACAAGGGATCAATCATTTAAGAAATAACAAATTACAAGTTAAATTTAGTGACATTGTTAAAGCTAAAGGTTTTTGCAAGGAGGCCCCTATAAAGCAAAGGGCATTGTCATTAATTTCACAATGGGTGAAGATCAAAAGCCTGGACCATCAAATAAAACAAGACCCCCCAAAAAAACTTTCAAGTGTTTTAAATAATAATTCGTTGAAAAAAAAGAAGTATTTGTGCCACCACCTGAACAATTAACAAACCTACACCTGGACCATCATGTAAGACTAGACCAATACGGGCAGCTAAAGCAAAAGGCATCGGCAAATTGTCTTAAGTAATGAAAGTCCAAAATGAAGAAGAAGGAAAAATGGGATTAGAATATAAGCGACATAGAGAACCAAAACGTGTCAAAATTGAAAATGATAACGATCAAAATACAAATAATAATTCTTTGGAAATACCTGAACTATAAAACGTGATAAGACCAAGAGAACAGCCGAACATATTAAATTCACAATGGGGAAAAATTAACAACCTGGAATATCAAATCAGACAAGACCCAAAAAACAAAACTGACAAGGGCTATAAATGATAATTCGTTGGAAGGAAAAGAAGTTTTTTTCCCACCGCCTGAACAGTTAGTAAATCTACAATCTTGACCAGCATATAAGACTAGACCAATAAATGCAGGTAAAGCCAAGGGTATTGGCATTAAACTCACAATGGGTGAAAATCAACATCCTAGACCATCAAATGAGACAAGACTCAAAAAACGAAAATTTACAAGTGTTATAAATGATAATTCGTTTGAAGAAACAGTTCTTGTCCCACCACCTGGACAATTAACAAACCTACACCTGGACCATCATGTGAGACTAGACCAATAAGGGCAGCTAAAGCAATAAGCATTGACAAAGTGTCTGAAATAATGAAAATCCAAAATGAAGAAGAAATAAAAATGGGGATTGAAGATAAGTGACATAGAGAACCAAAACGTGTCAAAATTTAAAATGATAGCAATCAAAATACAAATAACGATTCTTAGGAAATACCTGTACTATAAAACGTGATGAGACCAAGAGAACAGCCCAAACAGATTAAATTCACAATGGGTGAAATCAACAACCTGGACTATCAAATGAGACAAGACCCAAAGAACAAAAACCTAAAAGGGGTATAAATGATAATTTGTTGGAAGGAAAAGAAGTTTTGTTCCATCACCTAAACAGTTAACAAATCTACAATCTGGACCATCATGTAAGACTAGACCAATAAAGGCAGCTAAATCAAAGGGTATTGGCATTCAATTCACAATGGGTAAAAATCAAAATCCTGGACCATCAAATGAGACAAGACCCAAAAAAAGAAAATTTACAAGTGTTATAAATGATAATTCGTTTGAATAAAAAGTTTTTTCCAATCACCTGAACAATTAACAAACCTAAACCTGGACCATCATGGGAGACTAGACCAATAAGGGCAGCTAAAGCAATGAACATTGACAAATTGTCTGATTTATTGGAAATCCAAAATGAAGAAGAATAAACATGGAGATTGAAAATAAGTGACAGCGAGAATCAAAACGTGTCAAAATTAAAAATGATAGTGACGAGAATGTAAATGGTGGTTTTAGTAGGGACCTATTAGGAGGTCCGACGAGTACATAATTTGGTTATCAAAAGAATGTATTTCCACTAACGGGTCATTGACACCCTTTTCAAGGTCGATTTATTTGTTTTTTCTAAGTGTAATGACTCCAGGACAAAGTTTGCACATGCACATTGATTTCTAACGGGAACAATGTATTGATCCACTCGAGGGGAACTGTATTTCTAAGAAAATGATTAAATAATCGGCAGGGAATTATTGATCCACAAAAGGGGAATTAAGAAGCATTATGGCTTTTTTGATCTTTAGGTCTAAGGGATAAATAGTCTTTAGTGACAGAGATAGATGGATATTAGATTTTTAAATATGGCTTCTATGATCTTTAGTGACAGGGATGAATTAATATTCTATTGATACCATAATAGTGTAGCTAGGAACACATATGAGATGAAGAGATTAACGCGGAGAATGGTTTCATGGGAATTTCAAATGTGACAGCGCAGGGATGCCGAAACATAAGGAACACGCAGAAACTACGTTTAGGGATTATTTTGGCGAAACCGTGTGAGACATTTTAAGGGATTATTTGGGCGAAACCGTTTGAGACATTTTAGAAGATGATTTGGGTGAAACTCCGTGGTCATTATAATACACAAGTTCCATTTGAACAGTGTTGTGAGGTCCCCTACCCCCACCCAAAGGGCCCCCCGGGTCCCAAAGGTCCCCCGGGTCCCAAAGCCCCCCCCCGGGTCCTCAAATGACCCCCAGGTGCCCCCAAAGGGCCCCCAGGGCCCAAAAGAGCCCTCCGGCACCCCCAAAGGGCCCCCCTTCCCATTTTTCATGCTTTTTTTGTATATCTTTTCAGAACAAGTTCTTTTCTTAATATCACTCCTAAACCCATTTTACAAGTTGAAGTACTCATCCTTTTCACACACAACTTTACTTTATGCCTTTTTGAACACCCCAACACAAAGCAACACTTTTCAAAGGCTTTATTATATCTTTTCAGAACAAGTTCATTACGTAATGTCCTTCCTATACCCATTTTACAAGTTGAAGTACTCATCCTTTCACACACAACTTTACCTTACGGCTTTTTGAACACCCCAACACCAAGCAATACTTTTCAAAGGCTTTATTATATCTTTTCAGAACAAGTAACACTAACAAATTTTCTCATCGAAGTAACAATTTTTCTTCAGTGATAACAAGTTTTCTGTAAGAAGTATCAAGTTCCCTGTCAAAGATACCAAATTTTTCTTAGAAATAACAATTTCTTCGTTTATGATAACCAGCTTTCTGTTAGAATTAGCAATTTTTCCTTAACACTAAAAACATTTCTCCTCGAAGTAACAACTTTTACCTTAATACTAACAAACTTTTACTTAAAACTATCAAATTTCTCTTAGAAGTAGCAGTTTTTGGTCAGTTATAACAACTTTTCTGTAAAAATTGGCAAGAAATCTAAGAACGTTACCAGATGTTTATTAAAAGTAACATTTTTTTCGTTCATGAAAACAAGTTTTCAGTCAAAAGAAGCAAGTTTTTCACAAAAAAAAAATGTTCTTCTCGAAGTAGCAACTTATACCTTAATACTAACAAACTTTTACTTAACGCTATCAAATTTTTCTTAGAACTATAATTTTTTTCCATTCATGAGGAAAAGTTTTCCGTCAAAAGTAGCAAGTTTTCCTTAACACTAACAAATTTTCTCATCAAAGTAACAACTTTTACCTTAATACTAACAAATATCAAATTTCTCTTAGAAGTAACAATTTTTCGTCAGTGATAACAAGTTTTCTTTAAGAAGTAGCAAGTTATAAACCAAAGATACCAGATTTTTCTTAGAAGTAACAATTTTTTCGTTTATAATAGCAAGTTTTCTGTCAGAAGTAACAAGTTTTCCATACCACTAAAAAATGTTCTTCTTGAAGTAGCAACTTTTACCTTAATAATAACAATCTTTTACTTAACGCTATCAAATTTTTCTTAGAACTATAATTTTTTCAGTTCATGATAAAAAGTTTTCCGTCAAAAGTAGCAAGTTTTCCTTAACACTAACAAATTTTCTCATCAAAGTAACAATTTTTTCCTTAACACTAACAGAGTTTTAGTTACAACTATCAAATTTCACTTAGATGTAACAATTTTTCGTCAGTGATAAACAATTTTCTGCTAAAACTAACAACTTTTCTGTCAAAAATGCCAAATTTTTCTAAGAAGTAACAATTTTTCCGTTCATGATAAAAAGTTTTCTGTCAAAAGTAGCAAGTTTTCCTTTCAAACTAACAAATTTTCTCATCAAAGTAACAATTTTTTCCTTAACACTAACAGAATTTTAGTTACAACTATCAAATTTCTCTTAGAAGTAACGATTTTTCGTCAGTGATAACAAATTTTCTGCTAGAACTAACAAGTTTTCTGTCATAGATAACAATTTTTTCTTAGAAGTAACAACTTTTTTCGTTTATGATAACAAGTTTTCTGTCAGAAGTATCAAGTTTTCTTTAACACTAAAAATTTTCTCTTCGAAGTAACAATTTTTTCCTTAACATTAACAAATTTTCTGCTAGAACTAACAAGTTTTCCGTCAAAGATACCAAATTTTTCTTAGAAGTAACAATTTTTGCATTCATGATAAAAAGTTTTCTGTCAAAAGTAGCAAGTTTTCCTTTCACACTAACAAATTTTCTCATCAAAGTAACAATTTTTTCCTTAACACTAACAGATTTTTAGTTACAAATATCAAACTTCTCTTAGAAGTAACAATTTTTCGTCAGTGATAACAAATTTTCTGCTAGAACTAACAAGTTTTCTGTCATATATACCAACTTTTTTTAGAAGAAACAATTTTGTCGTTTATGAGAGCAAGTTTTCTGTCAGAAGTAGCAGGTTTTCCTTTCGCCATAACAAATTTCCTCTTCAAAGTAACAATTTTTTCCTTAACACTAACAGAGTTTTAGTAACACAAAAAAATTTTCTAATCGAATCAACAATTTTTTCCTCAATACTAGCAAACTTCTACTTAAAAATATCAAATTTTTCTTAGAAGCATAATTTTTTCCGTTCATGATAAAAAGTTTTCTGTCAAAAGTAGCAAGTTTTCCTTAACACTAACAAATTTTCTCATCAAAGTAACAATTTTTTCTTAACTTTAACAGAGTTTTAGTTATAGCTATCAAATTTCTCTTAGAAGTAAAATTTTTTGTCAGTGATGACAGGTTTTCTGTAAATAGTAGCAAGTTTACTGCCAAAGATACCAGATTTTTCTTAGAAGTAAAAATTTTTTCGTTTATGATAACAAGTTTTTCGTCAGAAGTAGCAAGTTTCCCTTAACACTAACAAATTTTCTCTTCGAAGCAACAACTTTTTCCTCAATACTAACAAACTTCAACTTAAAACTATTAAATTTTTCTTAGAAGTATAATTTTTTTCCGTTCATGATAAAAAGTTTTTTGTCAAAAGTAGCAACTTTCTCTTAACACTAAGAAATTGTCTCATCACATTAACAATTTTTTCCTTAACACTAACAGTTTTAGTTACATCTATCAAATTTCTCTTGGAAGTAACAATTTTTCGTCAGTGATAACAAGTTTCCTGTAAGAAGTATCAAGTTTTTTGCCAAAGATTCCAAATTTTTCTTAGAAGTAAAAATTTTACCTTTATGATAACAAGTTTTCTGTCAGAAGTAGCAAGTTTTCCTTTCTCACTAAAAAAATTTCTCATCGAAGTAACAACCTTTTCCTCAAAACTAACAAACTTCTACTTAAAACTATCAAATTTTTTTTAGAAGTAACAATTTTTTGTCAGTGATAACAAATTTTTTGCTAGAACTAACAAGTTTATGTCAAAGATACCAAATTTTTCTTAGAAGTAACACTTTTTTCGTTTATGATAGAATGTTTTCTGTCAGAAGTAGCAAGTTTTCCTTTCACACTAACAAATTTTCTCATCGAAGTAGCAACTTTTTCTCAATACTAACAAACTTATACTTAAAACTGTCAAATTTAACTTAGAAGTAACAATTTTTTCGTTTATCATAACAAGTTTACTGTCAAAAGTAGCAAGTTAACAACTTTTTTGTCTATGATAATAAGTTTTCTGTCAAAGATGCCATATTTTTCTTGAAGTAACACCAACAAATTTTCTCATCGAAGTAACAATCTTTCGTCAGTGATAACAAGTTTTCTGTAAGAAGTAGCAAGTTTTCTGTAAGAAGTAGTAAGTTTTCTGTAAGAAGTAGCAAGTTTTTCATCTATGATAATAAGTTTTCAGTCAAAGATACCATATTTTTCTTAGAAGTAACACTAACACATTTTCTCATCGTAGTAACAATTTTTCGACAGTGATAACAAGTTTTCTGTTAGAAGTAGCAAGTTTTCTCTCAAAGAGACCAAATTTTTCTTAGAAGTAACAATTTCTTCGTTTATGATAACAAGTTTTCTGTCAGAAGTAGCAAGTTTTCCTAAACAATAAAAAATGCTCTTCTCGAAGTAGCAACTTTTATCTTAATACTAACAAACTTATACTCAACGCTATCAAATTTCTATTAGAAGTAAAAATTTTTCATCAGTGATAATAAGTTTTCTATAAAAAGTAATAAGTTTGCTGCCAAAGATACAAATTTTTTCTTAGAAGTAACAACTTTTTCGTTTATGATAACAAGTTTTTTGTCAGAACAATCAAGTTTTCCTTAACACTAAAAAATTTTCTTCTCGAAGTAACAACTCTTTCCTCAATACCAACAAACTTCTACTTAAAACTGTCAAATTTCTCTTAGAAGTAACAATTTTTCATCAGTGATAATAAGTTTTCTATAAAAAGTAGCAAGTTTTCTACCAAAGAGACCAATTTTTTCATAGAAGTAACAACTTTTGTTTATGATAACAAGTTTTCTGTCAGAAGTATCAAGTTTTCCTCCACTATAACAAATTTTCTCTTCGAAGTAACAACTTTTTCCTAAATAGCAACAAACTTCTACTGAAAACTATCAAATATCTCTTAGAAGTAACAATTTTTTAGTCAGTGATAACAAGTTTTCTGTAAGAAGTATCAAGTTCCCTGTCAAAGATACCAAATTTTTCTTAGAAATAACAATTTCTTCGTTTATGATAACAAGTTTTCTGTTAGAAGTAACAATTTTTCCTTAACACTAAAAAATTTTCTCCTCGAAGTAACAACTTTTGCTCAAAAAACTTTTACTTAACACTATCAAGTTTTTCTTAGAAGTAACAATGTTTCGTCAGTGATAACAAGTTTTCTGTAAGAAGTAGCAAGTTTTCTGCCAAAGATACCAGATTTTTCTTAGAAGTAACAATTTGTTCGTTTATGATAACAAGTTTTCTGTCAGAAGTAGAAAGTTTTCCTTTCACACTAACAAATTTTCTCTTCGAAGTAACAAGTTTTTCCTCAATACTAACAAGCTTTTACTTAAAATTATCAAATTTGTCTTAGAAGTATAATTTTTTTCCATTCATGATAATAAGTTTTTCCGTCAAAAGTAGCAGATTAACAACTTTTTCGTCTATGATAATAAGTTTTCTGTCAAAGATACCATATTTTTCTTGAAGTAACATCAACAAATTTTCTCATCGAAGTAACAATCTTTCGTCAGTGAGAACAAGTTTTCTGTAAGAAGTAGCAAGTTTTCTGTAAGAAGTAGTAAGTTTTCTGTAAGAAGTAGCAAGTTTTTCATCTATGATAATAAGTTTTCAGTCAAAGATACCATATTTTTCTTAGAAATAACACTAACAAATTTTGTCATCGTAGTAACAATTTTTCGACAGTGATAACAAGTTTTCTGTTAGAAGTAGCAAGTTTTCTCTCAAAGAGACCAAATTTTTTTTAGAAGTAACAATTTTTACGTTTATGATAACAAGTTTTCTGTTAGAAGTAGCAAGTTTTCCTTAACACTAAAAAATGCTCTTCTCGAAGTAGCAACTTTTATCTTAATACTAACAAACTTATACTTAACGTTATCAAATTTCTCATAGAAGTAACAATTTTTCATCAGTGATAATAAGTTTTCTATAAAAAGTAGCAAGTTTTCTGCCAAAGATACCAATTTTTTCTTAGAAGTAACAACTTTTTCGTTTATGATAACAAGTTTTCTGTCAGAACAATCAAGTTTTCCTTAACACTAACAAATGTTCTTCTCGAAGCAACAACTCTTTCCTCAATACCAGCAAACTTCTACTTAAAACTGTCAAATTTCTCTTAGAAGTAACAATTTTTCATCAGTGATAATAAGTTTTCTATAAAAATTAGCAAGTTTTCTACCAAAGAGACCAATTTTTTCTTAGAAGTAACAACTTTTGTTTATGATAACAAGTTTTCTGTCAGAAGTATCAAGTTTTCCTCCACTATAACAAATTTTCTCTTCGAAGTAACAACTTTTTCCTAAATAGCAACAAACTTCTACTGAAAACTATCAAATATCTCTTAGAAGTAACAATTTTTTCGTCAGTGATAACAAGTTTTCTGTAAGAAGTATCAAGTTCCCTGTCAAAGATACCAAATTTTTCTTAGAAATAACAATTTCTTCATTTATAATAACAAGTTTTCTGTTGGAAGTAACAATTTTTCCTTAACACTAACAAATTTTCTCCTAGAAGTAACAACTTTTGCTCAAAAAACTTTTACTTAACACTATCAAGTTTTTCTTAGAAGTAACAATTTTTCGTCAGTGATAACAAGTTTTCTGTAAGAAGTAGCAAGTTTTCTGCCAAAGATACCAGATTTTTCTTAGAAGTAACAATTTGTTCGTTTATGATAACAAGTTTTCTGTCAGAAGTAGCAAGTTTTCCTTCACAGTAACAAATTTTCTCTTCGAAGTAACAGCTTTTTCCTCAATACTAACAAACTTTTACTTAAAATTATCAAATTTGTCTTAGAAGTATAATTTTTTTCCATTCATGATAATAAGTTTTTCCGTCAAAAGTAGCAGATTAACAACTTTTTCGTCTATGATAATAAGTTTTCTGTCAAAGATACCATATTTTTGTTGAAGTAACACCAACAAATTTTCTCATCGAAGTAACAATCTTTCGTCAGTGATAACAAGTTTTCTGTAAGAAGTAACAACTTTTTCATCTATGATAATAAGTTTTCAGTCCAAGATACCATATTTTTCTTAGAAGTAACACTAACAAAATTTCTCATCGAAGTAACAATTTTTCGACAGTGATAACAAGTTTTCTGTTAGAAGTAGCAAGTTTTCTGTCAAAGAGACCAAATTTTTCTTAGAAATAACAATTTCTTCGTTTATGATAACAAGTTTTCTGTTAGAACAATCAAGTTTTCCTTAACACTAAAAAATGTTCTTCTCGAAGTAACAACTCTTTCCTCAATACCAGCAAACTTCTACTTAAAACTATCAAATTTCTCTTAGAAGTAACAATTTTTCATCAGTGATAATAAGTTTTCTATAAAAAGTAACAAGTTTTCTACCAAACAGACAAATTTTTTCATAGAAGTAACAACCTTTTTTTGTTTTATGATAACAAGTTTTCTGTCAGAAGTATCAAGTTTTCCTCCACTAAAAATTTTTCTCTTCGAAGTAACAACTTTTCCCTAAATACCAACAAACTTTTACTTAAAAATTCCAAATATCTCTTAGAAGTAACAATTTTTCCGTCAGTGATAACAATTTTTATGTAAGAAGTATCAAGTTCCATGTCAAATATACAGCATTATTCTTAGAAATAACAATTTCATCGTTTATGATAACAAGTTTTCTGTTAGAAGTAGCAATTTTTCCTTAACACTAACAAATTTTCTCCTAGAAGTAACAACTTTTGCTCAAAAAACTTTTACTTAACACTATCAAATTTTTCTTGGAAGTAACAATTTTTTACCAGTGATAACAAGTTTTCTGTAAGAAGTAGCAAGTTTTCTGCCAAAGATACCAGATTTGTCTTAGAAGTAACAATTTGTTTATTATTGATAGGAAGTTTTCTTCAAGAAGTAGCAAGTTTTCTTTCACACTAAAAAGTTTTCTCATCGAAGTAACAACTTTTTCCTCAATACTAACAAACTTTTACTTAAAATTATCAAATTTTTCTTAGAAGTATAATTTTTTTCCATTCATGATAAGTTTTTCCGTCAAAAGTAGCAGATTAACAACTTTTTCGTCTATGACAATAAGTTTTCTGTCGAAGATATCATATTTTTCTTGAAGTAACACCAACAAATTTTTTCATCAAAGTAAAAAATTTTTCCTTAACACTAACAGTTTTAGTTACATCTATCAAATTTCTCTTGGAAGTGACAACTTTTCGTCAGTGATAACAAGTTTTCTGTAAGAAGTAGCAAGTTTTCTGCCAAAGATTCCAAAATTTTCTTAGAAGTAACAATTTTTATGTTTATGATAACAAGTTGTCTGTCAGAAGTATCAAGTTTACCTTCACTATAACAAATTTTCTCTTTGAAGTAACAACTTTTTCCTCATTACTAACAAACTTCTACTTAAAACTATCAAATATCTCTTAGAAGTAGCAATTTTTTCGTCAGTGATAAAAAAATTTCCGTAAGAAGTAGCAAGTTCCATGCAAGTTTCATTTTTATCATGAACGGTAAAAAATTATAGTTCTAAGAAAAATTTGATAGCTTTAAGTAAAAGTTTGTTAGTATTGAGGAAAAAGTTGCTACTTCGAGAAGAACGTTTTTTAGTGTTATGGAAAACTTGCCACTTCTGACAGAAAAATTGTTATCGTAAACGAAAAAATTGTTAATTCTAAGCAAAATCTGGTATCTTTGGTAGATAACTTGCTACTTCTTAAAGAAAACTTGTTATCACTGACAAAAAATTGCTACTTCTAAGAAAAATTTGATAGTTGTAACTAAAACTCTGTTACTGTTAAGGAAAAATCGTTACTTTGATGAGAAAATTTGTTAGTGTTAAGGAAAACTTGCTACTTTTGACAGAAAACTTTTTATCATGAACGGAAAAAATTATGCTTCTGAGAAAAATTTGATATTTCTAAGTAGAAGTTTGTTATTATTGAGGAAAAAGTTGTTGATTCGATGAGAAAATTTGTTAGTGTTACTAAAACTCTGTTAGTGCTAAGGAAAAAATTGTTACTTCGAAGAGAAAATTTTTAGTGTTAAAGAAAACTTGATTCTTCTGCCAGAAAACTTGTTATCATAAACAAAAAAGTTGTTACTTCTAAGAAAAAAGTGGTATCTTTGACAGAAAACTTGTTAGTTCTAGCAGAAAATTTGTTATCACTGACGAAAAATTTTTACTACTAAGAGAAATTTGATACTTGTAACTAAAACTCTGTTAGTGTTAAGGAAAAAATTGTTACTTTGATGAGAAAATTTGTTAGTGTGAAAGGAAAACTTGCTACTTTTGACAGAAAACTTGTTATCCTGAATGGAAAAAATGTTACTTCTAAGAAAAATTTGGTATCTTTGACAGAAAACTTGTTAGTTCTAACAGAAAGTTTGTTATTACTGGTAAAAAATTGTTTCTTCTAAGAGAAATTTGATATCTGTAACTAAAAATATGTTAGTGTTAAGTAAAACTTGCTACTTTGATGGAAAACTTTTTCTTATGAACGGAAAAAAATTATAGTTCTAAGAAAAATTTGATAGCGTTAAGTAAAAGTTTGTTAGTTTTAAGGTAAAAGTTGCTACTTCGAGAAGAAAATTTTTTTGTGTTATGGAAAACTTGCTACTTCTGACAGAAAACTTGTAAGTTCTAGCATAAAATTTGTTATCACTGGCGAAAAATTGTTACTTCTAAGAGAAATTTGATATTTGTAACTAAAATTTTGTTAGTGTTAAGGAAAAAATTGCTACTTTGATGAAATAATTTGTTAGTGTGAAAGGAAAACTTGCTACTTTTAACAGAAAACTTTTTATCATGAACGGAAAAATTGTTACTTCTAAGAAAAATTTGGTATATTTGACAGAAAACTTGTTAGTTCTAGCAGAAAATTTGTTATCACTGACGAAAAATTGTTATTTCTAAGAGAAATTTGCTAGTGCTAAGTAAAAGTTTGTTAATATTGTGGAATAAGTTGCTACTTTGAGAAGAATATTTTTTTGTTTTAAGGAAAACTTGCTACTTCTGGCAGAAAACTTGTTATCATAAACGAAAAAATTGTTACTTCTAAGAAAAATCTGGTATCTTTGGCAGATAATTTGCTACTTCTTAAAGAACACTTGTTATCACTGATGAAAAATTGTTACTTCTAAGAGAAATTTGATAGTGTTAAGTAGAAGTTTGTTAGTATTAAGGTAAAAGTTGTTACTTCGAGGAGAAAATTTTTTAGTTTTAAGGAAAACTTGCTACTTTTGACGGAAAACTTTTTATCGTGAATGGAAAAAAATTATAGCTCTAAGAAAAATTTGATAGCGCTAAGTAAAAGTTTGTTAGTATTAAGGTAAAAGTTGCTACTTCGAGAAAAAAAATTTTTTTGTTGTGGAAAACTTGTCACTTCTGACAGAAAACTTGCTATCATAAACAAAAAAATTTTACTTTTAAGAAAAATCTGGTAACTTTCTTAGATAATTTGCTACTTCTTACAGAAAACGTGGTATCACCGACGAAAACTTGTTAGTTCTAAGAGAAACTTGATAGTGTTAAGTAAATGTTTGTTTGTATTAGTATAAAAGTTGGTACGTCAAGTAGTAAAATTTTTAGTGTTGAGGAAAAATTGCTACTTGCAACAAAAAACAGTTTGGAATAAAAGAAGCAATTGTAAATTTTAAGAAAAATTTGGTATCTTTGACAGGGAACTTGATACTTCTTACATAAAACTTGTTATCAATGACGAAAAAATTGTTACTTCTAAGAGATATTTGATGGTTTTAAGTAGAAGTTTGTTGGTATTGAGGAAAAAGTCGTTACTTCAAAGAGAAAATTTTTTAGTGTTAAGGAAAACTTGATACTTCTGACAGAAAACTTGTTATCATAAACGAAAAAGCTCTTACTTCTAAGAAAAAATTGGTATCTTTGGCAGAAAACTTGCTACTTTTTATAGAAAACTTGTTATCACTGACGAAAAATTGTTACTTCAATGAGAAAATTTGTTAGTGTTACTTGTTCTGAAAAGATATAATAAAGCCTTTGAAAAGTATTGCTTGGTGTTGGGGTGTTCAAAAAGCCGTAAGGCAAAAGTTGTGTGTGAAAGGATGAGTACTTCAACTTGTAAAATGGGCTTAGGAAGGACATTACGTAATGAACTTGTTCTGAAAAGATATAATAAAGCCTTTGAAAAGTATTGCTTGGTGTTGGGGCGTTCAAAAAGTCGTAGAGTAAAGTTGTGTGTGAAAAGGATGAGTACTTAAACTTGTAAAATGGGTTTAGGAGGGATATTAAGAAAAGAACTTGTTCTGAAAAGATGTTATAAAGCCTTTTGAAATTTGGGGGTCCTTCTGTGTCTCAAGTGTACAAAAAAAAGTATTAAAAATGGGGAGGGGGGCTCTTTGGGGCCCCGGGGGCCCTTTGGGGGCACCGGAGGGTCCTTTGGGGGCCCTTTGGGGGCACCGGTGGGGACCTTTGGGGCCCGGGGGGCTTTTGGGGGTCCTTTTGAGATCCGGGGGCCTTTGGAGACCCGGGTGGCCTTTGGGGCATTTTGGGTTGGGGTAGGGGACCTCCCAACACTGTTCAAATGGAACTTGTGTATTATAACGACCACGGAGTTTCACCCAAATCATCTTCTAAAATGTCTCAAACGGTTTCGCTCAAATAATCCCTTAAAATGTCTCAAACAGTTTCGCCCAAATAATCCCTAAACGTAATTTCTACCCGTTCCTTTGTTTTGGCATTCTGGTGCTGTTATATATGAAATTTCTAGGAAACCGGACACCTCGTTAATTTCCTCATCTTGTCGGTGTTCTTAGCTATACTATTATGGTTTCAATAGAATATTAATTTATCTCTCTCATTAACGATCAAAGAAGCCATATTTAAAAATAGAATATCCATTTATCTCTGTCACTAAAGACCTCTTTAGTGGATCAATAATTCCCCGCCGATTATATAATCAATTTCTCAGAAATCCAGTTCCCCTCGAGTGGATCAATACATTGTTCCCGTTAGAATTCAATGTGCATGTACAAACTTCGTCCTGGAGTCATTACACTTAGACGAAAAACAAATAACTTGACTTTGAAAAGGGTGTCAATGACCCGTTAGTGGAGATACATTCTTTTGATAACCGAACTATGTACTCGTCGGACCTCCTGATAGGTCCCTACTGATTGTTTGGAACCACCTGATCTATCAAACGTGATAAGACCAAGAGAAAAGCCCGAATAAATTAAATTCACAATGGGTGAAAATCAACAACCTAAACTATCAAATGAGACAAGACCCAAAAAATGAAAATTTACAAGTGTTATAAATGATAATTCATTGGAAGAAAAAGAAGTTTTTGTCTCATCACCTGAACAATAACAAATCTACAACCCGAAACATCATGTAAAACTAGACCAAAAGGGCTGGTAAAGCAAAGGGTATTGGAAATGGTCTGAAGTAATGAAAATCCAAAATTAAGAAGCAAGAAAAATGGGGTTAAAAGACAAGCGATAACGAGAGTCGAAACGTATCAAAATTGAAAATTATAGTTACGATGATTGGGTTTGGGATTTTGACACGGATAAAATCATCAATGCTTACCATGCCTTTGTTAAGAAAAGGTTCTGCGGTATGTATTTCATAATGACAAAAGACAAGCCGGGGCAAAAGTCGACTCTCAACATTTTATAAAAGCTCCAAGCAATGAAATAGCACTATATAACGAAATTAGAGTTTATAAGGACGTTAGCCAAGAACCTGATACTGTATCAGCCTCTTTTAAAAAAAAAGCAACCAAGGTTTATTGTTACGCTTTTCATAGCAACAAACGACAAGCCAAGGCAAAATTTAAAGGTCCAATAACAAAAAACGCAATTTTACAAAGGCGCTAATTCTAATTTAAGGCTATTTAAAACGTTTAAGGGGTTAGTTGATGAAAATGAAGCACAGATAAATGTAATTAGAAAATTAGTGAAAGTTAGAATCACGACATCTAAAGAAAAAGGCATGGAAAAAACGACAATGAGAATTATATTGAATTATACACGAAATTTTGGACAGTGATCTGTGTTTGGAAACTGGAAATTACTTATTTGTTACATATAATGTCTTAAGAAATTGAATGAGATGATGGATAAATCTAAACTGCTAAAGCATAAGGCGTGGACAAAACTTTCTGAGGTGAATTTGAACAAAATTGACAATGTCGTTCGAACCATCCACGCCAATAGCGCGTCCTTTTTCTTCATTTGTATTTATTGTCCCATTGGTCGAGGAAAGTAGTAATCAAGGTTATACTTTGCTCTCTCTATGTTCCATCCTGTGTTATTTGTCCCACTTTACATTCCATGGCACCTTTCCCTGGCACCTTTCCACTAGACTGATCATTGCTATTGATGTCAATTGAATATGGAATTATACAAAACCTACCAGACAAGTTTTTTTGACATAATTTACGTGGACTAGATTTCTATTTCATGATATACAAGTTTTTTTTTTAGGCTAAATCCGTGTCAGAAAAACCGGTGTGTCTTTTATACCAGTTTAAAAAAAAATAAACATGCATCCAAGATCTTTCTTCTGGCAAAAAAAAACAAAACAAATTCCAATCAAAACTGGTCAAACGTGTTAATAACATGTAAGTTATAGCTATCTGATAACTCGTTCAGTATCGCCTCTATTATTAGCGGTATCAATGGTATTTCATTTGCGTAAAGCTATCTCGATTTGCCAAAACTTTTATCGTTCGCATAAAACTAACTCAATTTGCAAAAATGGTATTCCATTTGCGTAACTCTGCTCTGAATGTGCTTAATGATGATATAAATAATATAAAATGACACTGTGACTTGACCTAGCTTTACCTCTCCGATATGGTCTGTATAATACACAAGTAACGTTTGAAAAGTATTGTCAATTTAAAATAGGATCTAACGTTTATAATAGATGATTTTAGAAGAGGATTTGAGGGTGAAACTCGGTGGTTGTTATAATACGCAAGTTCCATTTGAACAGTGTTGTGAGGTCCCCTACCGCAACCCCAAAGGCTCCGATAAACTCACCCCACCCCCGAAGGAAGACATCGGTCCTCAAAGGTTCTCTGGGCTCCCAAAGGGCCCCCGGCGTCCCAATGGCTCCTGAGCCCCCCATTATAATACTTTTTAAGGCTTTATTATATCTTTTCAGAACAAATTATTATTTTAGGGAATTATTTCGGTGAAACAGTTAGAAACATTTTAAAAGATGATTTAAAATATGATTTTAGAAGAGGATTTGATGGTGAAACTCGGTGGTCGTTATAATACACAAGTTCCATTTGAATAGTGTTGTGAGGTCCCCTACCACAACCCCACAGGGCTCCGATCCCCCCACCCAACCCCGAAGGAAGCCACCGGTCCTCAAAGGTGCCCCACGCTCCCAAAGGGCCCCCGGCGCCCCAATGGCTCCTGAGACCCCATTATAATACTTTTTAAGGCTTTATTATATCTTTTCAGAACAAATTATTATTTTAGGGAATTATCTCGGTGAAACAGTTAGAGTCATTTGAAAAGATGATTGAAAAGATGATTTTAGAAGAGGATTTGAGGGTGAAACTCTGTGGTCGTTATAATAGACAAGTTCCATTTGAACAGTGCTGTGAGGTCTCCTACCCCAACCCCAAAGGGTTCCGACCCCGCTACCCCAACCCCGAAGGAAACCCCCGGTCCTCAAAGGTTCTCTGGGCTCCCAAAGGGCCCCCGGCACCCCAATGGCTCCTGAGTCCCCCATTATAATACTTTTTGGCTTTATTATATCTTTTCAGAACAAATTATTATTTTAGGGAATTATTTCGGTGAAACAGTTAGAGACATTTTAAAAGATGATTTAATAGATGATTTTAGAATAGGATTTGAGGGTGAAACTCGATGGGGAGGGTTTTATGACTCCTCCTTCCAGTGAATTCAGATGGTTTTAGGACTCATCCCCCTAGCCATAACTCCATTCAACCTTGAGCGAAGATATAAAAGTTTGATGAAGTATTTTTCTACTTAACAACTACATTAATAACTTCCAAGATGATGGGACTGTATGACACAGAATTTATCAGTTACCGAGAGTTCAATGACTCCTCCCCGCAATGACTTCCAAGGGTTTTATGACTCCTCCCTACAATGAATTCAGATGGTTTTAGGACTCATCCCCCTAGCCATAACTCCATTCAACCTTGAGCGAAGATATACAAGTTTGATGAAGTATTTTTCTACTTAACAACTACATTAATAACTTCCAAGATGATGGGACTGTATGACACAGAATTTATCAGTTTGAAAAAATCATCTTGTGGTGTTATATTTGAATGTGCATTTTTATTATTGTCTATGGAACTCGAAGAAATTGACTGTTATCATTGGATAGTGAACTATAATCTGTTTGAGTATGATAAAAGCTTGTGGAGTACTACATTACGTCATATAAACAGACTGGGATTCTACGATAGAGTGATTACACCACTTAATAATACTGGTCAGGAACTGAGAAATGTTCAGGAGGAAGTCAGTGAAATTTGAAGCTTTTTCTGGGTTGAAGCACTCTACGTAAAAGGCAATGTACCTACAGATAAAGTTTTAATTCAAAAGTGTGTCCCTAGGATTCCACTTTTCAATGTAGAATAGTTAATGTGTCCTAAGTTTGAAGGGGGTTATCACCGTCCTGAAAACGAGGTTAGGTTCTTCGCACAGTGGATACCTAAGGACATAACTGATCGTGATAAATCCATAAGACATGGTAAAAACTATTCTATGCCAAAGGACCATCGTTTGTTGATGTTTAAGAGTTAACTCTAAGTACTATTTTTATGTAAACATTTGTTGTTGTGTTTTTTTTTATCAAAAAAAAAAATCTGTTAATACGTTTAAGCAATAAAAATCTTTAAGCTTAACCCGTCTTTATTATTTAGAATAGTTCTATTGTAAGCGAATAACAAAATCTTTCATGAAGAAAAATTGTAAGTAGGTAGCAAATTCTTTCTTGAAGTCACCTGCTGGATGAACAAGGACATTTCATTCAATAAATCATAATAAAATTCCAAGTAAGTAACAAACTCTTTATTGTTTGCACGACTTAGATACAAGATGTAGAAATTTAATTCAAGAAATTATGAAAAAATTCTCAGTAAGTAACAATTTCTTTCTTGAAATCAACTCTTGGATACACAATACGGAAATTTCACTCAAGAAATTATGAAAATATGGAAGTCAACTCTTGGATTCACAATACGGAAATTTCATTCAAGAAATTAAGACAAAATTGTAACTAAGTAGCAAATTCATTCTTGATTTCACCTGTTGGATAAACAAAAAGATATTTCTTTTAAGAAATTATGACAAAATTCTAAGTAAATAACAAACTCTTTATTATTTTCACGACTTAGATATAAGATGCATCAATTTAATTCAAGAAATTATGACAGAATTCTAAGTAAATGACAATTTCGTTCTTGAAATGAACTGTCGGATACGCAATGATTAAATTTTATTAAGTGAGTTATTAATATAGTTGTTTTTACTAAGAAAACTCTATCGATTCTATATCCAGTATGTAAGTTACAGGTACTTCCTTCAAGGAATTGTGAAAAAAACCCAATTAAGTAAATTTTTTTTTCTCTGTATAACAAACAAATTTTACCTACCTAAATGATGTAGAAATTTAATTCAAAAAATTTCGAAAAAATTCTCATTAAGTAACAATTTCTTTCTTGAAATCAACTCTTGAATACACAAAACGGAAATTTCATTCAAGAAATTATGAAAAAATTGTAACTAAGTAGCAAATTCTTTCTTGAATTCACCTGTTGAATAAACGAAAAGAAATTACGTTAAAGAAATTATGACAAAATTCTAAGTAATTTCTTGAATGAAGTATCTGTACTGTATATCCAAGAGGTGAAATCAATAAAGAGTTTGTTACTTACTTACAAATATTTTCATAATTTCTTGAATGAAATTTCCGTATTGTGTATCCAAGAGTTGACTTCGAGAAAGAAATTGTTACTTACTGAGAATTTTTCATAATTTCTTGAATTTAATTTCTGCATCGTATATCTAACTCGTGAAAACAATAAAGAGTTTGTTACTTACTTAGAATTTTGTCCTAATTTCTTGAACGAAATGTCTTTTTGTTTATTCAACAGGTGAATTCAAGAAAGAATTTGCTACATAGTTACAATTTTTTCATAATTTCTTGAATGAAATTTCCGTATTGCGTATCCAAGAGTTGACTTCAAGAAAGAAATTGTTACTTACTGAGAATTTTTTCATAATTGCTTGAATTAAATTTCTACATCGTGTAGCTAAGTGAAAATTGTTTGGGATAAAGAGAAAAAAAAAGTTACTTACTTGCGATTTTTTCATAATTTCTTGAAGGAAGTATCTGTACTGTATATCCAAGAGGTGAAATCAATAAAGAGTTTGTTACTTACTTACAAATATTTTCATAATTTCTTGAATGAAATTTCCGTATTGTGTATCCAAGAGTTGACTTCAAGAAAGAAATGGTTACTTACTGTGAATTTTTTCATAATTTCTTGAATTAAATTTCTACATCGTGTATCTAACTCGTGAAAACAATAAAGAGTTTGTTACTTACTTAGAATTTTGTCAT
>NC_142805.1:32167777-32267777 GCF_049724085.1 Artemia sp. Qi Xiang Cuo
CCAAGGGCGGATCCAGGATTGTTTTTTTTTTTTGGGGGGGGGCGTTACTAATTTTTGACTTTTTTGGGGGGGGGTTTACTAATTTTTGACTCAGTTTTCGACTAATTTTACTGATTTTTACCTAGGTTTTACTAATTTTCGACTTATTTTCGAGTCGATCAAAAACTTCGGGGGGGGGGGGGGTTCAAAACGGGTAACCCCCCCCCCAGGATACGGCCTTGAAATACGCACTAAACATGATCATTTTATATCCAGCGTTTTGCATTTTATTTGGTAATAGCCTGCATCTTGCAAATTATTAAAAAAAAAAAATCAATTGATAGCTATGGAAACCTCTACGAGTCAGAAAATCTGTCGAGACTTAGCTAGTAATATCGAATAATAAAAATTTATCTGAGAAAGCTTTTGGCGAATTTGGAATTGATAAAATTACCTAAAACTGATATCTTTAGTCAATACATTAACACAAAGATCTTGCAAACAATTCCACATAGTTTCTGCCAAGTTTGGTTGGAATTAAAATTTTTCCCTCTACTGATATTGCCTTCTTATCAAAATTCTGGCTAAGTTAAGAAATTCAAAAAAATATATGGTGGGATTATACACATATTCGTATAACGTATACACGTATACTGTTCATAGGCATATCACAGCCTAAGTTATACATTGTTAGCCAAAAAACCTGTAGGGCAACATAATTCATAAAAAACAAAATTATAGCACATATTGTTTTACGAGGATTAGAGAAAAATTTGTTAGCTCACTTCTAAAAAAAAAACTTTTCCTGAGAGTTCCAATCAATCCCTCAGACGTGAGACAAAAGAGGGAATACCAAACTATCCATAAGGCTCGTCACTTTTTTTTTATGAAACCAACTGATTACATGCATATCTATAGTAAGATTCGCTCTTTATTAGGGTAAAGTTATTGCTACAGCAACAATATTGTCGCAGAGACCCAGGGTTAAACACGCCCTTTTCTAAATACTACTGCTAGCAACTAACTGCAGCACTAAGCCGCCTGAGGTCAACACAGCTAAGCACGCTCCTCATCCATCCAAATCTTTTCAAAGCCTCCCTCTTTAAACCCTCACAGAAAGTTCCCATTTCCCATAAAATTTGTTTTATGACATATACCCACCCCAATTGGAGACGATCTGCTCCTCGTTTGGCTTTAGACGGTTGGTCGACAAGGACATTCTGTCATCCTTCGTCTACAATCCATGTCCTAGCCATATCAACCTTTCTTTCATTATATCCATAGAGTAAGGGATTTTCATTTCCCAATAAATCACCTTATATATAAACAATGGGCTTACATCAAAGCAAAAAAAAAAAAATAAAAAAAAAAAAACGCATGCCCTTGTGGTCCAAGAATCAACTGACTAACCTGATCTCCTCTCTCCAGGAAAACTGGTACTATACTACCCATTTGTAAAATTTTCAGCATCACTTCATAAATTTAAGATTAGCTTTGGCTAGCAAAACCTCCACGAAACTCTCAAATTTATAAGCAAGATTTTTATTTTTCAGCGTTGGACAAAACTTAGATTCTACTAAAATTCGGATAAGCGATTATTTTCACTGAATTGATATCCATTCAACAACAAATTAGTAATTTAAATACGATGTTTAATTGATTTAATTCGAGGGGTAAATAGTAACCTACTGTATTATCAGCTAATGTATCAGCCTTGTTTTCAGGATTATACTAAAAAAGATAAGCAAACATGATACGTTATTCTGAAATTCACTAATAAATTTACAATAATTCTGAGATATTTTAGTTTCTGTCACAAATGCGACTAGGGTGTATTTGTAATTTACAAGGAGAAAATTTGTACTTTACATATTGTAGTTTACAAGGAGAGTATTTGACACCTTTCCATCAGACTAAGATTTACATCCTATGCTTGATTTTCGAGATGTTTAGACTTTTTTTTTCATAGAAAATGCTCACATGATGTTAATTGTAATGTTGAATGCAATAAACACACCGTATTATGATCTTTTTTTATATATACGTCTTTAAATCAAAAATCTAATACGAAGTAAACTATATATAATTTTGACATTTCATAATGGAATAAATTAAATTCGATGTTTATAAAAAGTCAAGTGGGTATTGAATGAATAGAAACACTAAAAGTGTATTATAATAACAATTCGTTCATATGTTTCCTTAATCAAATATATAAAATTACGTTTGATCATGGATAGGTTAACGCTGGGAAACTATTACCCTGGGTTCGCTAGGCTAAGATTTTTACGACCCAAATGTCCTCATGTATAGCAGTTGCAGCAAAAATATAAAACTATTAATATCGATATTGTTCTTTTCTGCTTTTAAAGCACAATCGGTATAGCTAGAATCACGGGATTGAGTGGACAAGTTTTTTTGGTACTTACATGTTATAGCGACTACGCCAAAGAAGTGAAGCTAGACTAATCATAATTAAATATACCAAAATATGATGAAACTATAATATTTTAGTAACAAATTTATGGAAACTACAGCAGAGAAATATGGAAAGCAGGCCGCCCAGAACTCATTATATTAAATACCTAACCTAACCATCTCTATATATTAAATATTTAATTTAAAAAAAAAAAACAGTATAGATACCGTTTATCTCGCTTAGGCTTAGCTATTTATCTCCAAGTCGAAACAGAAAACCGGCTTCCTTACAGTTCAAGAACAATATGTGGTAAGTACCGTTTTTAAAGGGGCTCGTTTTGAACAGCTTATTTGACATGTCTCAACAAAACTGTTAAACCATTAAGATACATGAACTTGTAAAAAAAAAAAAAACACATCATATCTGGTAGAAAACGCAAAAACAGCGTCTTCTTGCGCGAAGACGCAGCTTTATGAAGCAAGGGTTAAATATAGCTATTGTCTTTAATAGTAGATTGCCTATTCTTTGCTCCTTAGCTTCCAATTACTCTACGCATTAAAATTTCCTATAGGACAGTCCGTTTCAGTGCATCTAAAAAAGCTTTTTTTTTGTTAAGAATACTGCATTTTTCGCTCTGCTATCAAAACCTAAAGCATTCCATTTCTTTTCGCGCATTGTCTTAATTGAAACACAAGCGCGGTATCTCCCTTTTCCCACCCAATAGTCACCCGTTAAGACCGCCTTTTCACCTGTCGTAATAGCCAATCATATTCTCCAAATTACGGCGAAGAAATTCAAAGCTCATAACGGCGTGTGTTTTTGATCCGGTAAGCGGGAAAAGAAAGTTTATTAAAATAAAAAGACTTGAAATATTTAGAAACTTACTTCAGATTTCTATATTATGGATTAGCAATAAGGTTTTTAAAAGTCCCATACTAGAAGTGAAGTCTAGCTTTCTCAATTAACCATTTTTTTTTAAGAGTATCAAATCTTGTTTTATTTATTATAATTCCTGCAAGTATAGCCTATATATATTAACTGTGGATTATAATGAAATGCATTGTGGCTATTATTTTCTGATAATGTATAAAAGCTAATCAATCTATGTGAAATATCATCTTTTTTGGTAGTTATATTTCAGCCCGAATTTGCCAAACATTTTGATATGACTACCCATCAATAGATTTTGTCAATATTACCTGTAGCAACTTTCTAGTAAAACTACCATTTCTGGCCTTTTTCCACCTTGTAGGTTTTGACTTTTGCTGCTAATTCTAACATATTTTTAATATAAACCGCTGAAATTTGAGCGCGTTATTTTACCGGGATTGCAACTACAACATCAATACATCGGCGCCCAGGGAAAGTGTAAGTAGGATGTTTTCCTGTTTAGATTTATAACTATTTCAAAGTGAACGAGAATGAATATTCTAAATATTTTATGACTTTTGCATTCTGTAAACATTCTGGATATCTAAAAAGTTGTTAATCTCGCAAAAACTTTGGAAGGATTGGCAAATTTCAGCAAGGTAAAAAGATACACCATGCCATGTGGTGACTTGTGTTTTCCTTTATATTTTAGCTTGAAACTTAGCTTCCTAAATCATTTTATCAACATATAATTAATGCAATTTCTTTTAAAATCTGTTGATTGAGAAACGGGATGCATATGTTGCAAGGAGCCAGTTTTAGGCTATGGTGTCACTCCAGGCCTATTATATTCATGCCATTTTTTAAGCCATAGCCTGTAAACTATTTGATTGTGAATGCTTCTTTTGGCTGTTAGATACACGCTATTTTCATGTGCACAAATTTTTATTGTCCTTAGCCTAGGCCTATTAGGTCTATCCCTAGGCTACTAAGGGGTCAGCAAGAGCTTAATTAATCATTAAAAGGAAATTAGGGGTTAACACCTAGGCTACCTTAAGAACATTGATATTTAAAATCTCAGTTTTGTAATAGGTTCTCAAGGTAAGTAAAACAAAGGCCCAGTCCCTTTGCCTAAACATTTAAGGTGATAGGCCTATAGGCTACCCTTTAATAGCAGTTAAGGTTTCTTATAGCCTAGGGCAGAAATTAGATGGAAAAAAACTCCATTATATTCTTCATTCAATGCTCTATTCAACCATAATGATTGCTGATGTTGAAAAGTAATCCCAGCCCCCTCCTTCTTATTGGAATCAAATATAGCCCTAGGCTATTTCAAATTGTTTGGTGATTTTGATTTTCCTTCAGATTGGCTTTATCTGTTGCTATAAACTAATTGTTGATGAGAGATAAGTGCAAAAAGTAATGGCAAACCCACAAAACATACAAACTTTTGTATAGGCCTATAGTTTAGGGCCAGGTCAATATATACCAAATCATATTATTGAGTTAGGACTAAAGTGAATACACCATTTGATGCCTTTTTTTTTGCTGATTATGAATATAATAAGCATCTCTATCGGAAATGAATTTCAGCCCACCCCCCCCCCTATAAATACCAATTCCGGGTTAGGTTAGGTATAGCCTTTATAGGGGGGGCTGAAGTTCATTTGCGATTGAAATGCTTATTATATTTGTAATCCGCATAAAAAAAAGGCATTAAATGGCATATTCACTTTATTTGAAACTCAATAGTATGATTTGGTATATATTGACCTAGGGCCATATCTGGCTTAATCAGGGGGTAGAGGTGGGACAGATTTAGACCTGTCAGTGCCCAGGGTAAGAATGGCAATTGATGCCCCCTGATCACCAAACCTGTGGTAGATTTCAAATTATGGTTATTTTACTTCTCTAAAGTGTCCATTTCTTTATTGTATTTTATTCAATTTTTACTATTACTAGGCCCTGTAGTGTAATTTTTGTCAAAACCATGGAGGGGGGGGGGAGCCAATTTTCCCAAGCCAAGTGAAAATGACAGTAAAAACTGAAAAATCAGCCATTTGGTACCATGAAAGTACAATATAGTACTATTATAGAGTATTCTATCAAGCATTAAACAAGCAAGCATCAGACATAAAGTATTAAGCATCTATTGTGACCCAAGCACCTACAAAATAAATATGATATAAGCAACATAATAAATACAGAAACATTTTAAACAATTTAACAAGAGATCTTCCTTCTTTTGACATTCTTGTTCTTTGAATAGTCTTAAGGAATGGTCCAGCTTATATATTTAATCTAGCCGGTACCTGTAAGATCCTCCCTGATTTAGTTGTCTTCAAGGATCTATGTGGTGGGAGCACTGTAGTTTTGGCTTTGGAACAAGATGGTGTGTTTTAAATTTCCTGATCACTTGATAGTTGATTTGCTCTTAGTGTCTTGAAAGATTCCTCCAGCAGGCTTCAATTGGTGTTGCTGGATAGGCTGGTCTCTTCTGGCTGCTCTTTGGAAGGTTCAAGTATCTTTGGCACCTCCACATTTGTCAATGATGGCATGTAGTTTGAATGGTAGGTGCATTCATTGGTACTGTATCTGGGGTGTATAAACTTCCTATTGTGTTGGTATACCACTCTATCTTCTGTCTTTACAGTCACTGAATGGTTGCTCAACTCATCATATATATGGGTTACTGTAGCCTTGGTCCATCTTTTATTTCATATTCCATTTTTATTGAGCCATACTGGTTGACCTGGTGTTAATGGCTTGATTAGATGTGTCCCCTGTCATATGGCTCTTTCTTAGCTTCTTGCTGCTTTTGTCTGGCTGCCCTGTACTCCTGTATTCTGTATAGGCACAGCTTTGGGCATAAAGCTAATTTCTATTGATGGCATTACCAATCTCAGCTGTCTGCTCATCAGAAGTTGTGAGTTGGATGCTACGTCATCTATAGGAGTGTTACAATATTCTAGTAGAGTAAGGTATAAATCTGATTTGTCTGCTAATGCTTTAGACATGAGCCTCTTGACTGTTTAGACTGCCTTTTCACTGAGGCCATTGCTCTGAGGGTATTTGGGGCTGCACACGTGGTGTGTGATTCTTGATTTTTCTGTAAATCTTCTAAATTTGTCTGCTGCAAACTGGGAGCCATTGTCAGATGTAAGTATTCTTGGGATCCCATGTTTTGCAAATTGACTCTTTAGCTTAGTAATGATGCTCCCTGAGCTGGTACTGTCTAGTTTATCAACTTTGATGTACTGGCTGTAGTAGTCAGTAGTTACCAAATAGCTCCTTCCTTCCCAGAACAATAAGTCAGTACCCACATGTTCCCATGGATACTCAGGAATGTCTGTGTTCTGGAGGGGCTTCTTTTGCTGACATGCACTAAACTGTTTCATATTTCTAAACTGTGACATATTTCACATCCTGAGATGTACTTAGTGATGTTTGGCCAAAAAACACATCAGCGTGCAAGTTGTTTGTTTTGACAATGCCTAGGTGAGCCATGTGAAGACAGGCCATGATTTCTTGGTGCATGCATTTAGGTATTATGATTTGATCTCCCTTTAGAAGAATGCTGTGGTGTGTTGCTACTTCATTCCTATAGTTCCAATACTCCTGAGTTTCAGTTGGGCATTGCTTTCTGTATTCTGGCCATCTGTTTTTGATTCTTTTAGCTAGAATGTTCATCTCTTTATCATATCTTGAACTATTTGCTCTGCTTTGCTCCATTTGGTCTTTTATGGGGATGCCTTTGACAGTGTTATGTACATGTAGTTCTTCTTCTGGGTCTCTGTCTGCCATATGCAAATGTGAGAGGGCATCAACCACTGGGATTTCGGGTCTAGGTCTGTATGTAAATCTCATGTCATATGGCTGGATGGCAAGCATCATTTGTTGTAGTCTAGGTGGTGCCTGACTGATTGGTTTCTTCAGAATATTTTCCAAGGGCTTGGGGTCTTTAATCACTGAGATTTTTCTTCAAAATGTATATTGGTGAAAATACTTGCATGCAAATACTATGCCTAGTAGTTCTTTCTCTCTTTGGGTGTATCTTTGTTCTGTGTTGCTTAAGGATTGCAAACCAAATACAACTGTTTCTTCTTTTACCAGTAGCTGGGCTCCTAGGCTGTGTTGCAATGCATCAACAATGATCTCAACTTCTGGGCAATTTGTATCAAAATATGAAAGTTGGTCAAACAAAGATTTGCAAATACTATGATAGGTGTACCTTCTTCCAGGCAAATTCCATCATTTTCCAAAGCTTTCACATAGGTTGGTTCAGAATGGATAAGTTCGGTGTGTATCTAGAAAGATAATTAAACATCCCAAGCAATGTCTGGAGCTCTTCTTTGTTTTCTTGATATTCTATCAAGCATTAAAGGGTAAGCATTAAGTATCTATTGTGACCCAAGCACCTACAAAATAAATATAATATAAGCAACATAATAAATAAAGAAAAATATATTAAACACTAACTAAAGAACTCTACACTATAAATATACTTTATAGTACTATAAAAGAAAATATATACTAAAAAAACTGATCTGTTTCTATTGATGCTTGAATCATGCATGCTTATGTTAGTTTGAAACTAAATTTCAGCTGGGGGGGGGGGCAAACTCAGGTCTTGGGTGCCGTTGCCCCCCCCTGCCCCATAGCAGATTATGCCTCTGACTAGGCCTAATGTATTTTCCTTATGTAAATTCTAATAGATACAACAATGTTCAAATAAAACTCTTTAAATTCCACATAACAAAATTCTATTGATGACATAGTCTGCATACAATTTAAATTATATATAATCAGTCTTATCCTGTGCATTAAAACTGAACTCTGTGTGCTTTTCTCAAAGCCAGTGTCAATATAATGTATTCATATGAAAGCTTTGAAGCCATGTCATGTTCTTATGTGGTTTATACTCCAGTTTGCCAAGTGTTGCTTGGCCATCCTGTTTCTAGTATAGTTCTTAATTGACTTTAATTTGCCAAAGCTTCTTTCATTTAAAGCAACTGACATGTGCATAGTTAAATACATCTTCAAGACAATTGTTGCATTTGGTTTGGCATCTTGTAGACTGTTGGTATATAGCAATCAAAAGGTTATGTGATGTCAATAATGACAATTAATGCAGTTAGTAACAAGTTCAACTCAATGTTTTGTAGTATATAAGCTATAGGATTTTTTTCCCCATTTTTAGCCTCTATTTTTTCCTCTCCTGAAAATGTGCAAAAAAAATGTCAAGTAAGTAATTTTCATAAGGCTCTTTAAATAATTATTTTACCTTAAATTGCACTAAATAATTTATAAGACCACACTGGCTAATCATGATAAAACGAAACAATAGTAAAAAAAAAAAGAAGAAAAACGAGGATTATACAAGCCAGTGAAAAATATGGACTAAAATGCAAATAGTTTGGTCAAGTCCTCCGCTTGACCATCCTCAGTGCAAGATAATAACATCAAAATTACTAATAAAAATCCATGGATACTATAAAAAAAATTTCAAACATTAAAACGAAGCACAACTAAAATTTGAAGACCCTCTCCATGTAACGGTGAAAGGTTAACTCATCCATGGATATAAAAATTTTTTTTATAGTATCCATGGATTTTTATTAGTAATTTTGATGTTATTATCTTGCACTGAGGACGGTCAAGTGGAGGTCTTGACCGAAATATTTGCATTTTAGTTCATATGTTTCACTGGCTTGTACAATCCTCGTTTTTCTCTTTTTTTTTACGATTGTTTCGTTTTATTAAATTGCACTCACTAGCAATAGGATGAATCCTGTGTCTGCCAGCCTCAGTGATGATAGTTAATCCTCTGTGGGGTCCCAAGCAGCAGTGCATGGTTTATTGAGCCACTCCCTATCCACTGATCACTTGAATGTATCCATGCTGGTAGATGTCACTGTTTTTTCACTGAGGGAGTTTCACAAGCTGACAACTCTATTTGAAAAGAATTGTTCCTTAGTCTGGTATTTGTCTGTGTCTGGAAAAGCTTATGAGGGTGACCACAAGCTCTCTTTGAATTGCCCAGTTGGAAAATGTCAGGAATGGTCCTCAGCATTTAGAAGCTTGAATGTTGTTATCACATCACCTTGTTTGCATCTACACATTAGAGGGGGTATTCTGAGCCTACAGAGACTGGATGGATATGGGACATCGCAGGGGTCTTTAATGCATTTTGTTGCTATCCTTGGGACTGATTCCATTGCTGCTTGGTCAGTCTTGTTGATTGGGCATGAAACAAATTCCAAATTCTAGCCTTGGTCAAATTAGGCTCTTATGCAGCTTAGTAATAACAGTTGGAGATCTGCTAGTGGATTTTCTTTTGATTAAGCTTCTGATTAGCCTTTGCAATAGTTGTTTGGGCATGAACATGGAAATTCAACTCATCATCTACCAGGACACCAAGATCTCTCTCCACGTGGCTGCTAGAAATAGCTTTGTAAGACCCATCACTACAATTCATATGGTACTGAGTGTGTGGGTTATCTTCCCAAGGTGGAGAGTCTTGCATTTTGCTGCATTGAATTCAAGCTTCCAAATATTAGTTCAGTGAGTGAATTCATCAAGGTCCAGTTGTGTTGACTCAATATTTTCTGCTGTGTCTACACAACCAATAAGTTTTGCGTCATCAGCATAGAGGCTTACTTTGCTGTTAAGGGTATTTGGCACATTTATAAAAATATTCAAAAGAGTTGGACCCAATACTGTGCCCTGGGGGACAACACTTCAAACAGCAGCCACCTCAGAGTAAAACGTCCTTCCATCCCTTCCAAAAATTTTAACTGTCTGTTTCCTATTGGTTAGTAACTGCTTCACCCACTGTACCACATCCTCAATAGCTTGGAGCTCGATTTGAAGTTTTTTATGGCAGACTTTGTCAATTGTCTTTGCCAAATCCAGTAGTATATTTTCAACAGGGAACCCTTGGTCCAGAAGATTGGTGAAATAATTATAAGAATCAATCAGGTTTGTGAGTGAATTGTTAGTTAGGAACTCAAGAAATGGTTTAACTTTTTTGTCCAGAATAGCCACAGCTAATCTGTCCATTGAATGGAGGGTAGGTTAAAATTCCCAACAATGAGAAGATTTCCTGTCAGTGCAACTTTTCTATCAATTGATTTTACAACTTCATAGAGGGACTTCTATAAATTAGGGGAGCTTGGACTTCTGTAAATTGAACCAATATGAATTGGTTCACCAGGTAGGTTTATTGATATCCACACTTGTTCTAAATAAGGCTCATAATCAAAATCAATTTTAATATTTCCTACCTGCTAAGTTGCTGCGATGTATAAGACAATTCCCCTTCCTTCCTGCTTTGATACGTTGCTCACAATTTTGTATCCTGGTATCTGTATCTGTTGTTCTGCCAAAGGAATAGTAGTCCTTTTGGGTTTCAATTCACAGAAGGTGTAAATGTCTGAAGTGCCTGATGCAACAACATACTTAATTTATTGAAACTTGGCAGTTAGACAGTCAACATTGCTGGAGATAATGCCAAGGTAACTAATGTTCTCACAGCTTCTACCATCAGAGGTGGCTGATAATCTTTTAGAACTTGGTGACTCAATGATTTGTTCAGGCTTAGCACTGTTAAAACTGTTGTCCAACTCAGGGACGGATCTAGAGCAAAATCTTGGGGGGGGGGGGGGGGTAGCAAGGTGACAAAGGTGCCAATAATTGACCAAATTTACAAATTTATTCTAAAAAAAGGTTAAAAAAGAAAAAACTTTAACTGCCCATTTAAAGTTCCATCTGAGTTGGAACATAATTCCTATGATGTCAAATTGTAGACATTACAACAATGAACCTTACTGAATAGTCCTTGACTGTGAAATTTGTTTCCACTGGTGTTACTATGAAATTTTAACCACCTTTTGAAGGTTCTCAGATTAGGCCACATCCTCCTGTCTAAACACCTTGGAGGGGTCTGAAATGAATGCACAAAACTGTTTCCTATGAATAAGGCTACCTATAGACATTTATAAGGGAGGATACCTTTCACCCCACTCATCTCTGCTTCTATCCCCATTACTCTCCAAATGAAGCCATGTTAAGTTACCTTGTGATATGTCTTTGATTAACCCAACATAGCAGCTGTTTTATTCTCTTTAGCTGGAGCTTGACAAGGTTGTAATGGCCCACTGACATTGAAGATAGGCTTAAATGGCTGACTTTCATGCACATCCAATCTGTAGTGACTCATGAGATGAATTTTGATGCTCTAAATACGCTCGAGGTTTTTTATTACCTTGCCTTTTCCCTGCATTTCAGTGCTTATCTGCATGTATATCTTCCTATGCTGCGGTGTCCATGAGTATCCCGGGGCTTCTAGTTTTGTGCTGCTCCTGGGAACTTGTATCAAGGTTTCTTATGTGCAGGAAAGGCCTAATCATTTGTTAGGTCTTTCTGACTGAATGGCTCTGCAGGTTGATAGGTAATAACCTGGAAGCAGGGCTAGCATCACTGGATAACCCATGAGTAGGACTGTCAGCATTGGCCCCCGAATAGAGAATTTCGACTTGTTCTGAGTATCTTGGACTTACTTGATCTAAGCCTTCTTGGTATTGAACAGGTCAGTATGTCACTTGGGATGAGAGGAAGTTCACTTCATTTAATGCATTTCTGTCAGAAGGCCATAATCCAATGTTTTGAGCAAGGAAGTGGTGTTGGCTGGAGAAAAATTTTCTAGGTTGGTCATTCAACTGAAACCATTCATTGAGCATTGATCTTGAGACCACTCTTGAAAGGACCAAGAACACCAGCATCGAAGGGCTGCAGCAAAGTGACTGAATTCCTGGTAAAAAAAAACTATAACCTGATATTTGCATAAAGAAATTCCTCTCGAATTACAGTGATTTCTTGATTATCAAGCAAAAGGAAATCAGGATTATTTTTTAAGATAAACACTGGTTCCAAAAATGTTCTAAGCCAACAAAATGCTTTGTCGTTTACCCATCCTAATAGGCCTGCTTACTCAGGAGAGCCAGGAAGAACTCTGCACCACCTCAGGCTAAAATATCTTTCAGAAAAATATAAATATTCGTAGGACCTTTACAACAGTGAACCGAAATAGCACTTTCTCAATGCTTAGAAGGCAGAGTTTGTTTTACCTATTTCACTCCTATTGGTTCAGAAACTCTTGTTGTTTTTTAACCATAGAAATGCCACTCTCATCCATATTCCAAATGTGCTCAGCTATGAAGTTGTGTCTGCCACATACATTAAACAAATTGCGAAAAACTTTGAAATCATTCAGCCTTGGCTAGTGGGCTTAGGTACATGAAGCAAGATATTGGAATTTTTTGAAGCAGTCTTTTGAGGCATTTTCTTCTTCTTTCCAAGATGGTAGGGTTTTAATTTCACTCGCAACAGCATACTGAAAGGCCTGCTTTTTGATGTCACTTAAGGTAAAACTACGTTTAGACATTAACACACTATGTGATACACATTTCTCACACACACACATATATATATATATATATATATATATATATATATATATATATATATATATATATATATATATATATATATATATATATATATATATATATACTTGTTTCAAAATACATAGGCTGCTGATTGTGCTCTAGACATTTCTCAACTTTTCCGAATACAAATATGTCTGATGAACATATTCCTTCTAAATGTGCTTCTCAAAAATCAAACAATAATAGCCATTTGGCTTCTCAAAAATCAAAAATCTCTAAATACCCATTTGGCTTCTCAAAAATCAAACAATAACCAATAAAAAAATAATTTAAAATCTTTTATCTTCATACTAACATCATTTCCTTTTTTTTCTTTTTTTCACTTTGAAAATTGGTTGTAAATCATTGAAAAAGGACACTTTTCCTTTTTTTTTACCAGCTTGAGATCATTCTTTAAGAAAAAGTCTAAAGAATATCATCATTGTGGCATGGTGAATGGACTTATCTGGTACTAATTTATTCAATTATATAAGTATTTTGTTCTTTTGGTGCAAGTTACAGCTGTAGACTGGTTGTAAAATCGCTGGTTTCAGAGGAAATATATCCCTTAACCAAAAATGTTAAAATTGCCAGGCATTTACTAACGTAAAACGGTTTTAAATTTCACTGGGACTCACTTCCTTATGTATTTTGGTATTTATGAGTGCTGTCTTGAGGCTACTAGTAAGATCTGAATTTGAAGAAAAACAAAATTAAATCAGATAACCGTTTCCAAATGAATATTTTATAAAAAAAAAAAGGTGGAGTTAATTTGCTTGGGCCCAACAACAATATCGAGGAGAGGTTACTTGCATGGACGTTGGCAGCATATTGTCTAAGGGGGGGGCAGTCGATAGTGTAATGAAGTTTTATCAACTGCTTTCTCAAAACCCTCTGCTTTTTCAGCCATATCTAATGTAACTTTGAAGGTCTAGGGGGGCAGCTGCCCCCCCTGCCCCCCCTCCCTACGCCCGTGGTTACTTGTTTTGCTTAAATTTGTGTTGATAGGTTTTGGTTTTCTTGAACACCACTAAAGTATACATAGGTTTTACGTTATAACAGTCTTACAGCGACAGGGCTTAAGTCCTTCTAACGTAGATGACTTAGATGTCTTTCTAAAATATTCTTATCTAGTTTAGGATCTAAGGGTCCCACAAAAATTGAAGATATCTTATCTCTTAAAGTAAAAGTTTTAAATGATGGTAATCTCAAGTAACTTAATTACGGGCTACTCAGGATTATTTTTCTGTTAAAAAGTATTTGTCTAGTTCATAATTAAGTAAATAACAGCAACCTGTCCTCTTGATGCAGTGTTTCCATTGGACATGGTCCAGAAAGAAGTAGGCGAGCCCAAAAAGTAAGTAGATTGGAAGTAGAAACGGTACCGAATATATAAAAAAATAAGTAGTTTATGCATAAATTGTTTAAAGATTTTGGATAAGAAATTAGACCTTTCGATAAGAAATTAAACGTTTCGAGGCTTACATAAGGCTTTTCTCTGATAAATGACTTTAATTGTAAAACCAGCACAAAAATAGAAAGGGATAATATCAGATAAAATACTGGCTAGCTAAGCCAAATGCGTTCGGACCAAAAAACATTTTAAATGCTTCCGGCTATAAAAGGCGGAATTCACTTAAAAACACTGCTCCACATTTCAAAACTAAAGGGGAAATAGACATCTGCTTTAGCATTCTGAAGCTGCTCGCTACAGGTTTAACTCGCTTCAAACACTTTAAGCAAATCGTCAACGACCATGTGGCTGTGACCGCCTTTTCGTTTTAGTCCACACTTCGTCTGAAGAGTGGCGCAAAGGGTGACACTGGTTAGCCGATTGTGTTTTCTGTCTTGATCCATTTTAAGACACTAAATAGTCTTTCTACTATGAGATTTGAAAATGACAAACAGAAGAGAAATTTGACTACTTTCAAAACATTTTGAACTTCTTACGTCCAGTAGGCGTTTTTACACTTGCGACATATTTCCAAAATATATCTGGCTCAACACTTTCACAGCCCATGTCATCTGGTAAAGGTAAAGAATACTGTATTGGAGCTTACAGTCCCTACCAGCAGTGCTGATTTCTGTTTCTTGGCCCTTCAGCCAGAAAGTGCAATGGGGGGTTGGGGGCCAGCCATTCCTTGCCTATACACACCTTACCTGTTTACCTTTCCTAGATATCTTCAGGTACCTATTTAGAGCGGGGTCGACTCCGGCTGAGCTTACAGAGTCACGTCACTGACCCCCGTCCCAAACCAAATAATTGGATACAATAGGATTCGAACCCTCACCCTCTCGAACAAAGATGTCATAAGGGGGGGGGGAACTAAAGCCAATTCTCGCCACTCTATTTCAATGCTGCCTGAGGTATCAGGGTTTTAGCTCCTCCTGTATATGGGAAAGACGGATTCACAAGTTCAGCAAACTTGTATATTTTCACCTTCAAACGGGAATCTTTTCTGAATTTGTTTTATTGCTTCCTTGTAGAATTCTTTGGCTATACGCTTGACTTTTTCGCTGCTTTCTGCGAATTGGGGATCAGACATTAAATCCGAAAGGCGGCTTTCGGCGTTCTAACCTAGATACACCTGGTGAAGCTGAAGGTAAATGTCTTCGCTGATCACGTCTACATCCTTGATGTTTTTCGGTCCCGAAAGTAAGAAGCAGCAAGGAAATTAATGCAGAATGCCTTCACTACAGATTCTACTTCTTTTTCCAACTTGAATAAAATGGTTGCCTCACTCTGGAAAAGTGTATTGAACTCGTTGAACATTCCAATAGCATATTCTACAAACTCCGTCAGTACCGGCTGATAGGGATCCCTTAGCGTCGATAAAACCTGGTCGTTACCATGCGAAGAGTCTTCAACTGGTAAATTCAGCCAGTAAAGTGTCACGGTGTCCCATTGCTCCAACAGGCCCCTTACAATTCGTTGAAAAGAGAGGCACTGTGTAGGAGCGAGAGCAACAACCTTTCTTTCAGGAACTTGGGTGAATATTTGAAATTGCTTGTATGCATGTACTCGCTTGGAACTGTGCCTAAAATGGGAAGTTACAGTTCGACAAATATCCCAAAATCCTATAGGCAGCTTTTTGCAGGCATATTGAGCACACAAATGAGAAAGATGGCACAAGCACTTCACTTTCACAACCCAAGGATATTTGGCTGTGATAAGCGTTCACAAACTGTGACAGCAGCTCGTCATAGAGTTAATTGCGTCCGCACAAAAGCCGATCCAGTTCCGTAAGCCCTTTTTCAGTGCTTGCAAACATTGGCTTAGTTTGTCAAATACCCCATCTGCATTACTGTCTGGGCAACACAACAGCAAAAGTGACGCAAATCGCTAGCTGCTTCTCAGCAGACATGTCCTTGGTTTCATCCACGATTATAGAAAAGCAGTACTGTTTCAACATGGCGAGTAGGTCTTCCCTGAAGTGTGGCCCAAGTGCCTGACGCACCACGTTTTTCACTTTTTGTTTGCTCAGAGCAAGCCTTCTGGCCCTGATAGTGACTTTGATAACATTGTGATGTCGTTGCATAGGCTGTAAGGTTAATCATGCTCCACTAGGAAGTATGAAATTTTACTTTCAACCTCCAACAAATGATTTTCAACTGATATGTCAGGGAATTCAGATCTTACACAGATGTTTGTGCTGAGATCCAGGCTTTCTCACTAGCAAGATGCGCGGACGTTGTGGCATGCTTCCACAAGGCTGCTTTACCCTGAGAGCATCTTTCTTGCAGCAAATACAGTGTGCCATATGTGAAACCAAGATACAAACAGTATTTCTAGCTTGTCTACTCCAACCGCTGAATTTCGTACTGCTCTCCCATTGCTTTCAGTAATTCTGATCAAGCTTTTTGAATTCTTCTCTGAGTCAGAGCAGTACTCACTGCTATCATCTGAAGAATCTTCTATGCTTGTTCTCTAAATAAAAAACATAACTTTAAAACTAACTGAAGGGTTACATTTTCAAAAGGTTTGAGCATACGGTTGTTCACATACATTGATTATCTGTCATTTTTTTTTCTTTATCAAACAGTTCGTGGTAACGAACTGTAAGTAAGGAGCGACCCGGCTCAATAGTAACCGAAACTCTAAAAAACGGAGTTTTGATACCAATAAATATATCAAAAGAATAAAAATTTTATTCTGATTTCAAATATATAAAGTTTAATAAGTTTAATCTTACCCGTCAAAAGTTACGAGTCTGAGAAAATTTGCCTTATTTTCGATAAAAGGGGGAAACAACCCCTAAATGTCATAGAACTTTAATGAAAATCACACCATCAGATTCAGCCGTATCAGAGAATCCTACTATAGAAGTTTCAAGCTCCTATCTGCAAAAATGTGGAATTTTGTATTTTTTGCCAAAAGAAAGATCACGGATGCGTGTTTATTTGTTGTTGTTTTGTTTTTTTCCAGGGGTGATCGTATTGATCCAGTAGTCCTACAATATCGTGAGAGGGCTCTTTCGGACGGAAATTAAAAGTTCTAGTGCCCTTTTCAAGTGACCAAAAAAAAACTGGAGAGCAAGTTGACCCCCTCGCACGCTCGTTTTTCTCCCTATGTCACCCAATCAAAATTTTGAGATAGCCATTTTGTTCAGCATAGTCGAAAATCTAATAGATATGTCTTTGAGGATAACTTAAAGCCCCACAGTTTCCGGGGGAAGGGCTGCAAGTTATGAACTTTGCCAATTGTTTACATAGAGTATTGGTTAATGGGAAGTATACAGACGATTTCAGGAGGATTTTTTTCTGGTAGGGGGGGTTCGGAGGAGGGGTTTATGGGGGAGGATCTTTCCTTGGAGGATGATTCCCTGGGGAAGGGAAATTTCTATGCAGGGGGCGCCGGATTCTCCAGCATTATTTAAAAAACGATCAGAAATCAAATAAAAAAACAAGTTTTTTCAACTGAAAGTAAGGAGCAACATTAAAACTTAAAATGAACAGAAATTATTACGTATATGAGGGGGTTCGCTCCCTAGACAATACCTCGCTCTTTACGCTAACGTTTTTTAGGACTTTCAAAAGAGCTATCTATTCTAATTAACCAGCCTTTGTGATTCAGGGGTTTGTGATTCGGACAAAAATTCGAACTTTAGCATAAAGAGTGAGGTATTGACTAGAGGGGCGAACTCCCTAATATGCGTAATAAAAACATACGAATATAGAAGTTCGTTGCGTAAGTTAATTCGTAAGTTACGTCAGAAAAAAATATCGAGAGAGCCATTTAGCCAAAAAAAGTAAAATTAATATGCAAATTTCGTTTTAATCATTCATGTACGGTGAGCCAAAATCAAAGTTGCATTAATTAAAAAACGTTCAGAAATTGAATAAAAAAACTTTTTTATTTTTGTAAAAGTTTTTTCAACTGAAAGTAAGGAGCGACATTAAAACTTAAAACGAACAGAAATTATTCCGTAGATGAAAGGGGCAGTCCCCTCCTCAACGCCTCGCTCTTTACGCTAAAGTTTTGACTCTGTCTCACAACATTATTTTTTAAAACAATAAGAAATTGTAGCGTAAAGAGCGAGGCGTTGAGGAGGGGACCACCCCTTTCATATACGGAATAATTTCTGTTCGTTTAAGTTTTAAGGGCGCTCCTTACTTTCAGTTGAAAAAACTTGTTTTTTTTTAATTTCATTTACACAAAGAATTGTAGTTTATTTAAGCTCACTCCAGTATGTATTTTAATTTTGTCCCTTAAATATTCCTTAAAGATGTACTCTAAGAATTTAGCCAAATTTCAAAAAAATTAGTAAATCTTCAAAGCCCTCTTCGTAAGGTCAGCAGAGATATGCTAATTTTTTAAGAGTCCAGTACAAATTCGATGGACTAAGGGGATTTTAAGTTTAAAGAAACCGATAAACTTGAGTTAGAATTAGGTGAATAGCATTAAATAATAAAACATTTGGAAACAATATCTTGCCGAGGGGTTGCCCACTAGGTATCTTTGTGTTAATCAGTGCCCGGTGCTGGCCAATGCTGGGCCGAGGTTTACTGCTGATGATACATGAAAGTCTATGATACAGCAATTTTTTCATGAGATTCTTCCGGCACCGGCGAGTGCCAGCCGGTGCCAGGGAGTGGGGAGCGCCTCATCTCCTGATTTGCATTTGACGAATGTCCAAGAACATTGTATTTTTCTTTGGTTTTAAGCTATCGGTGTTGGGGAAAGACTTAAATTTTAGTCAGGTCTTAAATTTTATCAGTCCTGTACAGGGTCGTACCCAGAATTTTTGTCCGGGGGGGGCACAAATCTTCCCTATAAATATGACCTAGATAATTTCGGAGACCACACTGCCTTTCCATGACGATAAATAAAAGTTCAAATAGGAATAAAATCCTTTTAATAGACAGTGATAAATTTATAAACTTATCTATAACGCTTTTAATAGTCTTACACGAGCTGTAATATCTGTAACTTTCTGTATACAATTAAAATTATCAGTTATGAAATTATAACTTTTGATGAAGATAATTTCTTAAACCACATTGGCCTGACATCACATAAAGAAAGAAAAACGAGCAAAAATGGGGTTTTTATAGGCCAAATGACGATACTGAAATAAAACATTCAGTATCGTCATTTGGCCTATAAAAACCCCATTTTTGCTCGTTTTTCTTTCTTTATATAACTTTTGATACAAATTCTAAAGCAAGTCTGTAGTCCTAATACTACCAAGATTGGTTCACTTGGAACTTGTCTACAAAATAATCAATAAAGTGTCTGTCTTCAGATCCCAAACGACAGTCAATCATTGGACTGAGCTCATTGTGCAGAAGTGATGTCAAATTAAATGAAAAAAGCTTAAGCAACAATTCAAAAATGCTTTATTTTTATACTGTTAAAAGTGTCCTTGAAAAACTGTGATTGGGTGATTTTCGGGGAACCAAATTTTTTTTCGGGAAGACGCATATATTTTTGGGAAATCCTCGAAAATTCGGGGATAGGAGAAGCCCTGAGTAAATTGGCGAATAATGCGTAACTAACTCTGGCAGTTTTAACCTGAACGGCCCAATTAAGACGACGCATAAAGTATATGAGATTATAAACAGGATATGAAACAAACCAAATCCAGGTCAAAACCTTCGGGAATTGCATTGTCTTTGAGATAGGAGAAGATTCCGCTGTCGACAAAGATGCCGCTGCTAAAAACAGTTGCACCCTTCCATTCTGTAGAACATTGTAGAATTATAATTCAACGGAATCAGAACCAAAATAATGGGCTTGCACGAAAATTTAGGCCTCCAAAAATAAATAGAAAGTAAGTAAATGTCTCCCAAAATAAGTAGAAAGTAAGTAGATTTAATATTTGGAAGTAGGAAAGCCCAAAAACAAGTATTCTACTGCCAAAATAAGTAGAAATGGAAACACTGTCTTGATGGCTACATTTACCTCAGGCTACCATTGCTGCTATACTAATGAGCTTATGGCATGGTTCCTATGACTCGTGGTAGTTGGTCCCGTGTGTATCTGCTGATGGGGGTTCTATTTACTATGCGTTTCTGCACTAACATTGAGCCAGGAAAAGTTCTGCTAAATGCAATTCACTAGTATTTTCTGTTGCTATTGAAAATTTGGCACTAATTTCTTCTCTTTCCATTCTAGGGTGCCTTGTACAGAGAGTGATAATATGTCAAGAAAAGGGTAAGCCAATCCTCTATTATTTAAATCCTTCGAGAGAGTAAAATTTTGTCTTCTGATTGAATGTTTTTCACTGTTCTCTCTCCTGTCTCACTCTAGTCACCCCTCTCTATCTCTGCTTAACTGTCCTCTTTCTCTGCTCAGTTTATTTTTAATCGTTTCTTCACTGCACCTTCTCAATTCCGCTCTTAGTTTAATTTGGAACATTTTGTTTTCCTTCATATTGCCAATCAGGACGGTCAGATGGTTAGCTTACTTTTCTGTGTGTATCATCCATGACTGGTCCTGGGATTTTATTCTCAAGAGGGGGAGGGAGATATACAACTATGAAAAACTCCTATTACTCCTGTTATCTTTCTATGAGTAATTTATGACTTTACAAACAGCCTCAATCACAAAGAGCCTCATGGGCGCATAGGTCCAATTCCTAAGGAAAGACGATATATATGTCTTTGGTGGTGAAAGATCCAAAAATATGGAATAAGGGTATTCTTAGGCCACCGCTTTTTCAATTTTTCTAGGCGAGTCTTTTGGTCTCACCTAGGAAACTCCATATGCCCCCTCGTATTACACTCATGCCAATGATTATTGTTAAACTCTTCTGTTTTATTCGAGGCATCGTCTGTTGTTGTTTTTTTTAGCTCGTATTATTCTACTTTTATTGCTATTTCAGTTTTTATTTTACCTCAGAGAAATATACCATATTTTTTCTCTTTTTTATGCTGAACCATTTTGATAGTTTTGAATAGCTTTAACAAACGAATATTTCTTTAAGTTATTTTCTTGTTTATCAACGGCGGAAAAAAGCGTGAAAAAAAACATTGCTTAAACAAAAAGTGGACATTTTATCACGTAACCATCATTTTAATCATAAGCGCACATAGTGGGAAGTGGAGAATTTTCCCTCCACTCTAAGATTGATCTGAAAGATTCTTCAGGTGAATAAAAAATCGTCTATTTTGTTTAGAGATCCCCCCCCTCTCTCTCTCTCTCTCTCTCTCTCTCTCTCTCTCTCTTGGTAGAAATCTTCTAAGCTCTACTTAAAGACAGACCTACGTGTACATAGATTGTAGCAGTATACTGTAATGTATCATAAAGATTGTACAATAAAGGCAAAACATCAAATAAGTGGCGAAGGTTTGAAGCCCTAGTTGGCTAGGATTAGAGATTCTTTGTGGAACCCCAAGTGAGACAGTTATGTTTGTTCAGTTTATATTTTGGAATATTTATATGTTTCCTCATTCCAGTTCAAAACCACTCCGTCGTTCAAATGCTCCAAAGACATGTATACCAGGACAGAAAAGAAAACAAAAAGATATTACAGACGTAAGTAGAGAATAATCAATCATTTTTTTTTTTAGGTTCCTTAGTTAAGAGCTCTTTTTCTCTCTTGTCTCCTCTCTTAATCTCCTTTTCTCTCCTCTTTCTCTCTATCTCTCCCTCCCCCTCTCTCCCCTCTCCCTCCTCTCTCTCCCCCTTCTCTCTTTCTCTCTCCCCCGCGCCCTGTCTCTGTCTCTCGCTCTCTATTCCTGCTGATTTACAACTATAAAAAATGTTTTTGAGCTGTCTGTCTTAGAACCTTATTTGTTATTTAGCTGTTTCAAATAACGAATAACAAATCATTGAATGAATAAAATCTAACAAGTTATTTTTCATAGAAACGTATTTACACGTTTGAGTGCAGGTAAATTTCCAGAGTCGGTTCGTCTACAGGCTTGAACACACCCCGTTATTCGTTGCTTTATATCTTTCGTTCTTGTCCAAACATGTTGAAAAACCATTGTACTGAGTTTTACTGGAATCAACGATGTCCCTGCGGAAATTCTTTATTAAAGCCTTTTTTCGTATATGGGAAAACAAAGCTCTTTAACATATTGTATATTTTACTGAGTAGATATAGGCTTTTACTTGCTGCTTTGCCTTTAAAACATTTTTTCTCGTTTCCTACTTACTTGCTAATTCTTGTCTATTTTTTAGTATTTCCAAACCCAACCAAAGAGACGGACTTTTCACCAGGTAAGCTTTTTTAAGTTGTACGCATACTCTCGTCTTCTTATATGAATTCTCTGTATTATCTTGGGGGCATCATTAATTTATGCCAAGGAGATACTGTCAATGTAACGCCTATAGGTTGCGTATGACCATTTTACGCTTCTGAGACAATTGCGAAAAAATATCTGTTAAGCTGTTTTCATAGGGTGGACATACATGGCAATGTAGATCAAAAGGGTCCAAGCGTGGTTGAACTTAAATTCTCCTGCTGAACTTATCCTCTCAATGAAGGCAACTTAGCAAACGGTTTTCTTGGAAATTATTTAAGAAGTGTAAAAATGACAGATACGACCTCTGAGTTGCATGAGATCGATGATAATACTAATACAGGCCTGTCAATGCTCTTATTAGTCAGTTTAGCTGAATTTTCTGTTGTATCATCACAATAATCTGACACGATTGCCTCAATTGAATAAATTGGAAGATTTATCAATGTTTCACCTTCAGAAAACACAGTGGTCTTTTGATTAGTCAGTCTATAGAAGAAAATATTGACTTTGTTTTTACATTTTCTTATTTATGACTTAAAATACAGATGAATTGCCCTTAGTCTTTAAAATATTACCATCTTCATAGGTATTTCCTGCGAGCCCTGACTCTTACATCTTTGGATGGCATTTGGAAAATTTACGTTTTTCATAATGGTTAGTCCCCACGGAATATGGATACCGTTAGGTTCCTGCTTTGCAAGGCCAACAAAGTAAAGCAAGATATGGTATCCAGTTAAGTTGTGGCCTGAAAAATCATGGGGCCTCTAAATTTTTTTGTTTGTAATGGCTTCTATTGACTGCCTATAAAGCCTTGCCCACTTAAATATTTAATATAGTTTAACCTGACCATAATTAAATAATAAAACATAATTACACATAATAAACATAATTAAATAATTAACATAATTTAACCTGACCTGAGCGCTTGATCAATGGTCGAAGCGTCCCCTGAGCAAACATTATTTCATTTTGTCTATCCTTGCTTGTTTGCTCTTTAACTTTTCAGTGTTAATTTTTTCTGGTATGCTGTAAAGACTGTTTTATAATCATTATACATAATAATCGTCTCACAGAGTATTTAAAGCTTACAGTGAAGCTTCCGGAAGCATTGCTGCTACTTAAGCTAAGCGCTAACAGCAGATAAATTTTAGCCTAACCTTTTTTTTCTCTCTTAAAATTTAATATAATAAACGACCTAACAAGCAATGTTTCTCAACCGATGGCAACGGAAACAGTGACGTTTTAGAAAACCGGATGTCTATTTTGCACTCAGTCTTATTATTGCAATAAATATTTTGTGGTAGGATACCTCGTGAGGTAAGGGCAGGAAATGGTGGGTGAAGGTCAACATGGGATGAGGCGGGCTTTTTTTGGAGGGGGTGGTAATTGGTGTCAGAGTGAAGTGATTAAACCCTGCGAAATTAAAGACAATCATGGTGCCAAAGCTATTCAAGAAAATATTATAAGGAGTCCCATGCAAAGCCGGGTCAATTCAGCCTCTTTATAAAATCATTAATTATGCTGTTGGATTTAATTCCTAAACTGGGGATAATTTTTTTTTCTTCTCATACAGCACAGGTTTTTGAGTCTTCTATGGGACGTTTGTTTTAATTAATTGTGTTAATAACGTAAGGTAATAACTTGTCTGCAAGGAATTCCGCCAAAATCAATTGCAAATTTCCTATTCTTTTCATGTTTCGTACTTCTTTCTCTCTTTAGTTGTATTGTTTGTTTTTATTGTGTTTCATTTTATTTATTTAAAAAAAAAACATGAGTTCTTTAAGTTAAGTGAACAGGGTCAAAATGTAGAACCTTAAAAACGGAAGCGAAACAGCAAAAACAAAGACCTGAAGTTTATTAAAAAGTAAACAATAATAAAAATAATAGCTCTATAGGTACTCCCAAAGAGGAGTCAGTTTTTTTTTTTTTTTTTTTTTTTTTTTTTATAAAATAAGGTGACTTCTTGTAAGTAAATAAACTTTTTTTTTTTTTTTTTTTTTTTTTTTTTTTTTTTTTTTTTATAAGCCTATAGCGCTAAATTCAAATTTTAAAACTTCTGTGCTTTTCAATGGCTCAATTATGGATTTCAGCACAGATGCCGTATCCCTACAACGTAATAATTTACGATAAAAATGAAGGAATGTTAATTTTTAGGTGTAAACGCATCTGAGTGAACCCAAGGTAATACATCTCTACTTTTTAGGATGAGACAGATGGATCTGAAGTTGCTGCCGCGGAGGTGAGAAGCACAGCAAGTGAACTGTCTATTGATGTCAGAAGTACAAGTAGTGTTTCAGGTTTTGCGACACCTAGCAGTAGCAGTGTTTTTTCACAAGAATACTTAATGGAAGATGCTAGCTCTGTCGGGGACTCGCTGGCTACTGAAGATCTCACTAGTGCGGAACAAATTGAAGATACGTATATCCTCAGTATGAGTAGGTTAGTACATGCATTTCTTACTCATTGGTACATGGAAAATTGGAAATAAATATGGGAATATGAAATAGGTATATAGAAAACTTCTTATAAATATTATGACAAAAAAGTGATTTTCCTCTATGTTCAAGGCGAGGGAGGGGTGGCTGTAACTCCTGTAGGGGGTTTCTGACAACAGTAATTTTAATTATTTCTTTTTTGATCGATTTTTCAGTCGATTTCAATTGTGCAGTTTTCATTTCGATCTGACAACATTTTCGAGGGTTTTTAGGCCGTCATTCGAAATTCCGGTAAATTTGATTTTACAATAAACTTTTACCATTAAGATTAATTAAAATCATATTTACCATTCCTAAATCTGCTTTAAATGGCAATTCTTTCTCACTTGACAGTTTTTTTTTCAAAAAGTGTTCAAACTTTTGGTTACTGTGGGCCGTGGTTTTTTCTTTACTAGATTGTAGCTGTAGCGAAGAATATATATATATATCCTCAGTTAAGACGAATATATACTCAGTATCTATAGGATGTTGCAGTGACTTCTTTACTCATAGAAATAATGGGAAACAGGAAACACGGGAGAGGAAATTGGAAATAAATTGGGATATAGAAAATAAAAATGGCGATAGGAACTAGGTATAGAGGAATTTTCTTATAGATACATATATCTCAGCTAAGATACGTGCATATTCAATATAAGTTGGTTAGTATGTTGTCTTCTTTATTTACAAACATATGCAAATTAAGTAATTTTTCAGAAAATTTTTTCAGTAGCTTCTGATTTGGGCTTTTTTCAGAAAATGACGTATAGATCCAAATTAACTTTGACCTTAAACTGAAATCTTAAGTACCAATACCATAAAGCTCGTTTTTATTATATTTTTGTGAAATACGCCTTTCCTATTCAGAAATAAGGTTGAATAGTTCATTGACTGTTTTTTTAAGCTGGATAAAGCCATTTCAGGAAACCCTAGCTTTTGATAATGAACTCGTGGTACACCCTCTTTCCTTTTTTAGTTAGTAATTTTGGATCATTTTTAGCTAATCTATCAATTTTCCACTCAGAAATAATGACAATTGATAGATGCGTAGAAAATAGGAAACTGAGTAGAAAGGAGTGTAAACAGTAACTAAAATCCAATGGTAAAAGAAAAATTGGAGGCTATATTTACGTGAATATAAATATATAGATATCTATTTTAAATTTAGGTTTCGTAACAAAGCTTTTGAACGAGAAGGTGATACCCTCACAAATCCAATGCCTGCATTACAATGGGCAGACTCGGCAGAGGTGTGGGCACTTCTTCGAGAGAAAGAAACTTTTTATACTCGTGACCCAGAAATGATGAATAGGCATACAGCATTACAACCCAGAATGAGAACTATTCTTCTTGATTGGCTTATTGAGGTATGGATTTGTTGTTAAAATTGTCAGTGCTGTCATTATTAAACTAGAAAGTAAATGTCGCATTTCGACATATAAAAGGCACGTGTTGTTTGAACATTGTATTTGAGAAAATAAAAATAATTATTATCGTGAAGTGCTTCCTTTCTAAACATTGCAACAAAAATATCTTGTTTGAGAGCATACCATAAGATGATCGCGTGTTATCAAGAAGAAATTAACTATCATCCTGAGAACAACCAAGGGTTGGCCAGATCATAATCATCTACTGCAAATACCAAACAAGTCTTAAATTTGATAATATACACCTCATATACGAGTTTATTCTCGTTCTGAAAAAAAAAATGAAATAATTAAAAGCAGAGTAAAAGATGGCCAAATGACTTCTTGTGTGATGGCCAAATGAATCTTGGGTGTTTGGGTGGGCAAATGACTTCTTAAAAGATGGCCAAATGAATCTTGGGTGTTTGGCTGGCCAAATGACTTCTTAAAAGATGGCCAAATGAATCTTGGGTGTTGCGTACACAACTTGTATAGTTCCGTGCCGAAAATGAATTTGATAATACATCCGATGAAGTTTTTCATTCTCGTCTTCTAGTTGCAACAAAAAAAAGAATCTCGTTGAAACTATTTTGGGCATAATGCCGGCAGGATTTCACGTCGCCAGGGATAAAATGTTTTCACATAGACGAAAATTCGGTTCGCATCTGATTTAGATCGAAGTCGAACAAATCGTTTCCAAATCTGGAAAAACGTTATTTAAAGTAAATAAAAGTTTCATGTGTATTCAGGAGGTAAAAATAGACTATTGTATTTTTTTCTAGATAGGCATTCAAGAGTCTCTTTTGTTCGAGAAATTCGCTCTCAATCCGACATGCCAACCGAAATTCGCATTGCAACAACGTTTGGTCATTCCAGTTTGACAAATTTTACCGTCTTCTGTTAGAATTGTGTTAACACTTCTATGTCTAATTGAAGAAAAAAAATTGTCGTTTTTAAACTGAAGTTAGTCCAAACAAAGTTTTGTGTTGCCTCATAGGCAGTTGCGGCTTCCTGTTACACAGAGTGGTCCTATAGCTCTCATAGTAGATTTTAAGAGAGGGCTAAATAGGGGATACGACTAAACCATATGAAATACGGACGCACTGAGTGCTAATTCGTGTAGCCATAACAGTTGTTGTCATTATTTAGGTCTAATTTTCAGCTTACTAAACCTGCTAGTAAACATATTCCATGGATACTGCACTAGCTAGAAGAAACTAAAAAAAGAGATAACATACTATCTTTATTTTTATTCTAAAACATGATTGCTTGTATAAATAAAACTATTCTATTTAATATAGCTCCTTTTTTCGGTTTTCTTGGGGAAATATTTTATTTTGAAATTTCTGGATTCCTTGAACTTTAAAAGGTCCTTGAGCCATATTGAGGCTGTCTAATGAAGGGGGGCTAAAAGCCTCTTCCTATTATATTTTATGGTAAAAATCTTCTATTAGGAAAAGGAGATTGCTAGTATTACAACCCGGATTCTAGAGACAAAATAGTTGTAGTTGTGGGTTGGTAATTAGGATCCATGATCTTCGACACCAATGCTTAGTTGTTTTTAACTGAGTAAATGTAACCATTGCGTGTGTCACCTTAGACTAATCTTCCTGAAGCCATTGATAGTTTCCAAGTCTGACGGCCAGGTTTTGCCAGTGTCTTTTCAGTCCTCTTTGGCATTACTTCCATGAGCTAAAACTAAAAAAAATTTGCAAGGCATTTAGAAAAAACTTATACTTATATATACTTATACTTATATAATACTTATATATAAAACTTATATGAGTCGAAACTTGTGCTTGTGTGTGAAAAACATCACCAGCACCATATTACGTTTGGCGTTCTTGGCATCTTTTAGTGTAATAATAAGGCACAATTAGTGTAGTATAAGGATTTTGATCTCAGTTTCTAAAAAGAGAAAGAAATTACAAAAGTAAAGAAAAAAAAAGAAACGCCAAACGCTAGATGGCCTTGGTGACTTTTTTCGACACTGGTACCAGTTTCCACTGTTATAGCTTACATATTCTCATTGGTACATACCAAAGTCTGGTAGTTTTCTTAGGCGAAGACCTTGTCCTTTTAAACGCTTTTCTTTTGTATTGGGCATAACGAACCATGTAATTGAATATCTTTAGGTTTCAGCACTTCATACATAATTCTAAGCAATAGCTTCTGATTTTTTAGAAAAACTTGGACGTATTCTTCTAATAACCTTCAACACTGCTAATGGACATAGTAGATATATTTTTTAATAACTTGTCAATCTTAGGCTGTAAATAGTGTATGAAAATGATAATTTTATATTTCTATTCTACATATACTCGTATATTCAGATTCTTCATATGCATATATCATGATCGGTTGTCAGGATGAAAAGTTAGCTAGAGTTTTGTGCTTACTACTTACCAATCAATAGAATGAAAAAAGGAATTGGGAAAAAAGACATGCCCACAGAGATATATACTTGTCTGGTGTGTTGTGATAGTAGTGTTGGTCTCTACCGTTTCTAAGCACATCGGAGTGTACTTCAAGGGAAAATTTTAGAGAATGTAAATGAGCTATATCTGAATATTTTGAATTTTACAAAACCCTGTACAAACAAATAGAAAATGTTTTCAGTAAAGCCAGGGAAAATGATATGTCTGGTGATTTTATACTTAAATCTCGAGTAAACTTTATTTATTTTCAGATTTTTAATTTGACCCTCTGGCTTTAAATTCACTTCTTAATCAATTTATGTTTTTATTGCATACACATTAGGAAACAGAATTTTCAATATCAGCTAATAATGTTTTCAGTGAAAGAGGGATTGATACAATGGTATTATTACATAAAGAAACAAGAAGTTTCTTTTATTTCTATAATGATTAGGCATAGATTTATGTGTTTGCAGTACTATAACTTCTTTGTCACTTTTATAAGTATTAATATTACGTAGTACCTTTTTCTGGAAAGATCAAAATAAAAACATTTTTCGAAAAAGATTGAAAAAATGACTAAAAAATACCGTTATTTATCAAATGTTGTTATCTGAGTTATACGCATTTCCTTAAATTGGTAATTAAATTAGTTTTTGGAATGTTGGTTGAATAAATCGTAAAATTATAGTTGTGGAATTCCTGAATTGATTTTCAGAACCCCGACCATCCCCCCCCCCAAGATAATTTGAATAAGGAAGACCTAACAACGGTTGTTTTGTGCCTTTGCCCCTTTTCATCTCCATGGTTCAGTCCTGTGCACCTATGCAATTTGAAAGCAGTAGAAGAACACATACTAACTGGAAAATGTGTGCTTACCTCTCCGCATATAGTTCAGAAATGACATCGTTTTTCTGCAAAAAGAATAATTGTCTTCAATAAAAGAAATTTGATTTTAAATGTCACTCAAGTTTAACATGATTGCTCCCTCCTCTAAAAACTTGGTGCTCAATTAGTTTTACTAATTATTTGAATATGCTAATATTCAGTATGTTCAAACATTTTTATGCTACTATATACGACATTGAAATTTCATGGAACGATCTATTATGCTAAATTAAACGGGAACTTTATACCCAAACTGAGATGAAAAAACGAGAAAGCCTTCAAATTTACAGTGACGGATTCAGGAGGAGGGAGGGGGGGGCTAAAGAGAGCTTTGAAGACTTTGTCCTTGACCGATTGGTATGCCGAAATTTGACTACTTTATTTATGATTTTCTATTGCAAATGGAAACTGCAGTAGAGTAAACAGAAATCATACCAGGGAGACCGCCCCCAAACTATCTGGCATTGAACGTGTGTATGACAAACTTTTTTTGGGGCATACGTAATTGTTTTAAAAAATTATCTACTAGGTCTTCCGTCACCGTGTGATATATTTTTAGTGATATATTTAATTAACTTTAACAAAAAGCTTAAATACAAAAATCAATATGATTCACCCAAAACCAAACGGTTGACGTGGGGTGAAACAGGTAAAAAAAAATACATACATATAACGTCATTTAAATTCACTATAATAAGAAAGAAAGAAAAAAAAGAGAGAAAAGAAAAGAAAAAAAATATAAAGAATAATAATACTACAGGGGCAGCAACTACATACCATATCCATGCTGTGGGGTCGGACTCACAAACCAACAAACAATTATAATTTAATTCAAATTAAATCAAATATCCTTCAAAACCAACAAAAATAGAATTCATACTTACTTAGTAACTTTTCTTTCAATTTTCCTTTAAAATCACTAAAATTTTCAGTCTTCTTCATATCACCATCCAAATTATTCCATAAATTTATACCCTTTATAACAAAAGAAAACGTGGACCTGACAGACACTATAGGTGGAGTATAATCATCATTTTTACCCCTAGTATTTTGGTTATGTGTGTTCCATCGGCTGTAAAACCAACCGTTAAAACACTCCGGCAGCTGCTTCATATTGTATCTATACATTAACATTAATATATAAAAATGATGAAGACCCGCCGCTGGCAATATCCTAAAATCCCTATAGACTTCTCGAACTGATTCTCTCTGATTTTCCTGATAAGACTCTAATAGACTTGTGTGCCGTCGAAAAGGACAGTGTGAATTATAGACACTGGGCCATCTGGATTCGACACCGTTTGAATCATTGACGGCGTAAAATGATTCTAAGAAAACCTGAATATATCATTTCAGCTTATTTTGTATTAGGTTCTTAGAACCTTTTATAGGTCCTAGACCTAGAAAACTATAATATAATATTATACTGGTACCTTTATCAAAAAGAGCCAATTGTGGTGCCATACGGCACTTTACGACGGTGTTATAAAGACAAATTTGTAAAAAAGCGTTGACGAAGAACTTTTTATCTTATAAGGTTAAAACTTATAATAGTTGGATATTCGGTGATTTTACATTGGAAGAAATAATAACGATTGGACATTTGATAATAAGCAAGAGGGGACTGAGAATTGAGAAAGATTGAAAGAGATTTTATATCTTGTAGAGATTTAATCTTACAAGATTAAATTTGTAAAAATGCGTTGACGAAGAAGAACTAGGTTTTCCGTCACCGTGTGCCGTCGAAAAGGAGTTTACTACCGTAGGTTTCGCCTTAGGATCTAATATTAATCTAATTCTGGTAATTTATTGTTTATAGGTGTGCGAAGTTTATCGGCTTCACAGAGAAACTTTTTATTTAGCCGTGGATTTTATTGACAGGTACCTGAGTAATACATCAGATGTTCCAAAACAGCAATTACAATTAATTGGTAATCATCTCTTTTATTATCTACCTTTTTATTATTCTCTCTTTCTATTTATTTAAAATTGACTTACTTTAAAATTGTTCCTTACTCTAATTGATTGGAATATAAAGATATGTAATAACCAATCACTTGACATCAACAGTTTTGTGGGTAGTCAGAATTTTCGATGGCTATCTTACTAGCATAAAGTTGACACAGTATGAGAAATTCATTATTGCCCTCCACATTTCAACTACACAAGAAGACAATATTCTTCAATGATGCTTAAAAATGAATAGCCTTAACATGGAGAATATATGCCAGTAACAATGATCGGCCCACCCTGAAAGCTAATTGTGTTTTCCTTACTGAAACTGAAAATTTTCAGAGTAGCTGATTTTCAGGCTACTGAAAATTCTACTTGCAATGGCAAATAAGTATTTTTTAATTACACGAGATAATTTTAGTCAAAAAATGCGTATAGTACTCTGTTCCGTTCAAACTGATTAGCTTAATGAAACCCCTAGTTCCGGTTAAGATACCCACCTCCCCCTCCACACATGCGTTCAAGGGTCTTCTGATGGTCAATATGAATTATAACTCCACATCTTATTATTCATCCTTTTTCTCACCATCATCGCCAGCCACAGTATCATCATAATTAATTCACGTGACCAAAGAAAAAGTTGAAAATTCTGCGACCAGTCATTCTTTAAAGAAACGATTGTTTTCTTCTCATTAGTTGCCATTAAGTTTAAAATTATAACAAGCATTTGCAATTCCTGATGAGGGTGGTGAAATGGTTTTTTTTTCGTTAGTAGTGGCCGAAGCTACTTCTAATTGGCTTTTAAATTCTAATCGCGTCCTGGTCGTGCCGAAATATTTACAGAAAGTGTCTATATTTAGTTTCTCTCAAGGCCGTATACAGGGGGATTAACTCCCCCCCCCCCCCCGAAGTGTTTGTCCGGTTCTTAAAAACATAACAAAAATGAATATAAACAAATTATTGATTCTTTTTTTAAAGTTTTTCTCCCCCCCCCCCCAAAAAAAAAAAAAACAATATATAGCCCTGGTTTCTCTTCTGGGTTATTTCCGACCATTTTTTTTTTGCTTTAACCTTATTAAATGCTGCCTTTTGGAGATTCTATTTAAACACTCTCAAATGTGGGTATCCTGCTATTTATTGGCTGGAAGATTGTAGAGTTCGTTTGAGAGGCTACTTTATAAGAAACAAAATGTGGTTAAGAACGGGAAATGATCAGTAAATTAATCATCATTTTCTATAATTTTATGATTATCAGTGTAATTAATTAATGAAACAAAAATACAATGTTATTTTTGAATGTTGCAATGTCAAATTATTAATAATTTTGGCAAAATTGTTATTCTAATTATTTATAGATATAAAAAAATTATTATATCTAATGGTTGACATGATTAGATCGAAAATATCAATCATTTGGCACCTTCAAAAACTGTTAGGTTTCACTTTAACTTTTTATCCTTGGGGTACTGTCTCCAGGATAGGTTGGAGCATGTTTAATGATTATTAGGCTGTCTTTATCATGGGTCAGATGACACCCAGGTTTTTTGTCGTTTTCAGTTAGTGATTATTTAATGTTTACCCCTTCTTTTACAGATCATGGACCTTTTGTGTGAACACAAAAGGTCCATGAATTTTTTTTCTCTCTTGCGAATTTTTTTTCTTATATGTTTAAAATTTATCAAGATTTTCGATCCTTTATTCATACTGTAAGCTAATACAACGTATTTATTATTTGTATGTTCAACTTTGTTTAAAGTGTAATCTCCAAACTACTACTACTAACAACTCACCGCAGCACCAAGCCGCCTGAGGCCAACACAGCTACGCACGCTCCTCCTCCACCCCAATCTATTCAAAGCCTCCCCTTTTTACACCCGCCCACGAAGTTCCCATTTCCTTTAAATCTTTCTTTATGACGTCCTCCCAACCCAGACGGGGACGACCTGCTTTTCATTTAGACCTAGATGGTTTGCTGCAAAGAACAATCTTCGACAGTTTGTCATCGTTCTGCTGTAAAGTGTGCCATAGCCATCTCCACCTCTCTGTCGTTGCAGTCCTATAGAGCGGTATTGAACCAATCTTTTTTCACTGTCTACTCTTCGAAATGCAGTAAGTAAATCAGGAACCTACAACAATCCTCATGCACCTTCTCTAGAAAAGATATAGCAAATCTTGATCTGCTTTTCAGAGCGTCAATGCTTCAGAGCCATATTTGACCATTGTCATCACTGTATTATTTGCATGTTCAACTTTGTTTAAAGTATAATCTCCAAATGATCAGTATTTCCCATTTTCTTCTTTCTTTTACCGTTTACCTTTTTCAATTCTTTATTCACACTTCAAGCTAATAAAATGTATTTATTATTTGTATGTTCAACTTTGTCTAAAGTATAACCTCCAAATGATCGGTGTTTCCCATTTTCCTCTCTTTTTTACCGTTTACCTTTTTTCAATCCTTTATTCACACTTTAAGCTAATGCAACGTATTTATTATTTGCATGTTCAACTTTGTTTAAAGTATAATCTCCAAACGATCGGTATTTCCCATTTTCTTCTTTCTTTTACTGTTTACCTTTTTCAATTCTTTATTCACACTTCAAGCTAATAAAATGTATTTATTATTTGTATGTTCAACTTTGTCTAAAGTATAACCTCCAAATGATCGGTGTTTCCCATTTTCCTCTCTTTTTTACCGTTTACCTTTTTTTAATCCTTTATTCAGACTTTAAGCTAATACAGTGTATTTATTTTTTGTATGTTTGACTTTGTTAATAGTATAATCTCCAAATGATCGGCATTTCCCATTTTACTCCTTTTATACTGTCATTCAATACCCTTTTCAATAATTGTCGTCTCCTAGGAAATAAAAACTACGTCAATAAGCCGTTAACTATGAGCAATTCTCATAAGTAGAAAAGTTGTTCTAAGTTAACTCGATCGAGTAACTCAACGTTCCACGTGTTTTTGACTTTTAATTTGATTGATAGTTACTCTGGTTGAAATGGGAGCGCACTGAGAATGCTTATTCCGAATATGGTTTCGACATTGAGGAGCTGCGACTCCAATAAGTTTTGAAAGTACTATAAAACACTCTTTTCTAGTTTTTCTTGCTAAAATTTCTGTATCTTTGGTTTTAGATTCCAAATTGACGAGCTGAATGTACAGTGCATTTAATTTAATTTTCATGTATAACCCTTTGCTGAAAATTCTGTTTTGTTTTTCAATAGTCTCTTTACAGGTGATTTTCTTTAGGGAAATTAATCTCATTCGATGTGAGTTTCTGTTTTAACTTATTTATTTCTCTTTTCAAAGGAGGATTAGAAGTACTTTCGTAAGGCCGGGAGGGGCGTGTGTGTAGTCTTCAGAAACTATCCTTGCGCCCTTGTGCCCCCCCCCAATTGGGTCTTAAATGATAAAATGTTATGATAGCCTCACGGGTTTGAAATAACCGGTGGCTTTACAAATTGATTATTGTTATTTAGAGCAAGATTTAAACTATAGCTTTATCCTGAGTTCTTTTATTTCTCCATATTAGCATATCCTTTCTTCCTAGTTTGAGATGTATGTAGTGGCTTTTTCTATCTTGCATTTTCCTTAAGTGTTATATTCTATTAAACTGATTATTTTATGGCGGTTTTTTTCTTACTAGCATAATATTTAGCTAGCTGAGGACTATATTAGTAATTTAGTTGATCAGGGGTAGTGCAATATAGAGTATTTAGAAAAACTGTTTCAAGTACTTATACTTTTTGTAATTTTGAAACTAATTGTTTTGTTGGCAGTTGTTGGTAAAAAGAAGTTTTTCGTTTTTTTTCATCTATTAGTGGAATCATTAGGCCTACACGAGTTTCAATCTTGTGAATTTTCACTGATTAAAGTTTAACCATTTTCGACATTTCCCTAAATAATCACTGCAGAATCGTGAGTCCAAACAGGTGCAAAATACCTGTCTTTGCGAGGACTGGGGGAAGGGGAAAGCGTCGAAGAGGCACGGGGCCTAAGGACTTTAATAAGAGCGCTTAAATCCTAAAGGTTGAAAATCCTTGCTTGAAACAGAAGAATTTTTTTTTTATTAAGAGTAAATGTTAAATAAAGTTTATTTGTTACAGGATTTTATATTTTTATTGGGTATTTTTTAGTTAGCGTTGGATCCTCGATGACGTAGACAAAATTTTACTTTGATATTTCGCTCTATGGTTCTTCGATATTCGCTATATGGTTCTTCGATATTTCGCTCGCGATATTTCACGACTATGGTGCGAAGCCGGAAGGGTATGGGTGCAGACTTTACGTAAGGGGATGACTCCCAAGTTATATTTAGTCAAAACTGATCAGCACCGCAGCTCATTTGTCATGTAAATAAAACATGCGATTATGCTAAATTCTGATTTTGTCTGTTTGCACTGTTGATGTACTTCAGTTTATTATTTTTCATTTATTTGCCTCCTACTTATGTTTTATCGTTTTATTATGTTTTATGTTTTACGTTTTATTGTGTTTTAGATAAATAAATAAATAACGATTTTATTTTCAAACGCCATAAAAACGGTCATGCCGATCAGCGGCAGTTTTTGTCATAATAAGACACTAAACATATAAAACATATGAAAATCACAGGCATAGCCATCGTCATGCAAAAATATAAATTGATTCGAAATATCACAGATTCAAACTAAACAGAGTCAAGCGAATAAAAAGAATAATGAACTCGAGAAAATAAATATGTACAATTATCGACGAGTGGGTGGAGAATTAAAAATCTTGACGAACGAGGGAACAAAACTACTTGCCTACCGCATATGCCTTGCTGGCACTGGCTGAATTTTTGGTACCGGTTGAGCTGCATTTCGCGGGAGATATAGATTTCTACCCCATGCCGATAAGCAAGGATTTATGAGTTACTTCTGTTTTTACATTTTTGAATATTTCAATTTTGAAATCAAAGTTGAAAATGTGATTGCAAATACATGTGTCCTTTCCTAATAGGCTGATTCAAAAAATACCTCCGCCACAAGTGTTCTGGAAAATCACCATTTTTTTTATTTATCAAATGTGCTATGAAGTCCAATTGAGTGTATTGATTCTAGTGCAGAAATAAAAGAAACCTAAAAGAAAAACAGTCAGTCCATAAAATTTGAACAATAAAAAAAAAAATTATTTTTGGATCCATCTGATTCGGTTATTTTTGGTTCACCTCGTATTAGCCTAGCATCCTGTTGTAATCCCAAAATTACTCATTTAGCTGTGTCGTGCATACTTCATGGATGTATTCTATATTTAGGTTTCGTTGGAGAAACTAAATAGGATCATTCCTATAGGCATCTGGACGAAGTCCATCTATAGTACGTATGTATATGTCAGCATATTTAGGTCTTGGTCTGACCTGGAAGCTAGTAATCTCAAGACTTAAGGCATGATTTCCCAGATTGCCCCTATCTATGCTTACATTTAAGTTCTTCAGATAATTTTGAAGGTAGTTGCTAGAATTTACTAGTTGAGATGGCTTGACCATCGATTACCTGTATTTTCCCATTCTGTTTCTTTCATAAGCAAACATAGTTTCTAGCTTTTTTTCTACTTTTTTTAGTCTGACTTAAACATCTCTAAGCGGTACCCCCCTCCCTCCCCCCCCCCCCCCAACTCGAGCTGATCCTTATTAATCTTAAATTGAACACCTATTTACTTGATTTGATTTGACATTGATCTTTCTTTAAACAATTAAATCACCTCAATTGACTGTGTGTTTAATTTTGGGAAGAAATCAACGAATCAACGAAATGATTCGAAAAAGTCGAAAAAAGATTGATTTGAAAAAATCAATGAAGTTTAGGTAGGTTTGTTAATGTCTAGACTTGAACATTTTTTTCGCTTTTTTTTAGGGATATCCTGCTTGTTTGTTGCTGCGAAAATGGAAGAAATTTATCCTCCAAAATTAGCGGAGTTTGCCTACGTAACAGACGGCGCATGTTCGGAAATAGAAATACAAGAAAAAGAACTTGTAATAATGAAGGTAGGGGGACCAGTTGTGGTTTCTTTACTCTATAGTGTTTCTCTTTTTTCTTTTTCTTTTTTTTCCGCATGTAAGTCTATGACCATGGTGATCAACTAGAGCTAGTTTTATTAATAAAATTCCACTTTTTATCATTTTTAGATTGGGACTGGAGTGGTACTTTAAAATTAAAAGCTGGACATTAGCAATTGATAAAATTTTCTAGGCTTCGCGAAATCCGTGAGAAAGCTAACGCCATGTATTTTTATCAAAACACTACGTAATTTTATTATGTTGTCACATTTTGTTTAGATAGTTATGGTCTTTGCCTATAGGAGTTTAATAGTATTTTGTAATAAGAAATAAATTATCTTCAATTCCCCTTTTGTATTTATTTCTCTGAGACAAAGAATTCACATAGCAAAATATGGACTGGATAGATATTTGACGCTTAGGCAATGACACTTTAGCCTTTATATTCCAGCTTATCTATATTTATACTCTTAAACTTTCATTTGTTGTGGAAAAAAATGCTTCTAAAAAAGTGCTTAGCAATTTCTAGGTAATGTAAATGTATTGGGGCGATTTTTCTTACGCTTAAAATATCTTCTGAGATTTTTTTTTTTATCAATCAAAATCTGATATTCTGAAATAGTTGGAGTAGCATCCTATTATCTGAAGTTTCTGTAATTTGCATCAGTCCTTACAAGCTTGGAAGTGATTCCATTTATTTCCAAAAGTTTCGTATTCTAAAATTTTTTGAGCTGATTGGGCGTTAGTTTTTTAGTTTTGTTGTTCTTTTCTGTTATAGCCCTTTGCTTTTTCTTTCTTTTTTTTTGTGTTATGAATCAAAGATAGTTTCATAATCCACATTGGCCTGCCATAAAAAGGATTAAGAAACCAAAACAAAAAAACGAGAATGGGGTTTTATAAGGCAAACGAAAATACTAGACGAAAGGAAACGAATATTTCGTAAGGACAACCGCCTCTCTTCTTCAGCACTATAAGACAAAGTTAGAAGGAAACGCGTCTACGTTTTCTCAACGGAAATGTGAACAAAAAAAAAACGAAAAAAACAAACAACGTGGAAAGCAGACAGAAAAAAAAACAAATTAAAGCCAAAATTATAAGAATTAAAAAACTTTAAAACCTTCTTTTTTTTTCTTCTTTTTTTTAAATTATTAAATCATAAATTTACTGAATCATACATTCATATGTACTTCAACTCTTCAGATATTTCCATTTTCTGGTTCTAATTTATATAACGTTTGTTTCTGCTTTCCCAGGTCCTGTCCCATAGCTTCTTCTTTTATTCTTTTCGCTAATGCTTACTAAATTTTCCTTTAGTGTCTTGATTGGGATTTGACTCCAGTGACAGTTGTTGCATGGCTATCATTATATATGCAAGTGAGTGGACACAGCACTTCCAAACACGTGTCATGCACCCGAGATCCCTTTGAGAAGAGGCAGTTCTCTGGTTTGAGTTTTGTGCAAGTAACACAACTTCTGGATCTAGTGACAATAGACATAAACTCAGTGATGTATCCCTATAGTATTCTTGCTGCTTCCGCCATGTATCATTTTATTGGGAGCGATAAAGCCATGAATGCATCCGGTAAGCCATCTAAATATTTTTGCACTAGTAGCTCAATTATTGTAGTTTTTATTCTTTAGCTTAATTATTCGACTGGTTTAAATTTTCAAAGACCTGAATTCCAAACATTTTTATTTTAAGTTAGATTTTTTTTTTTTTTTTTTTTTTTTTTTTTTTTTTTTTAGTTGCTTGTATCTAGAAAAAGTAGAACCTTAATTTTTGCCTGATTTTCTGTCAAAGTCCGTCTCATTTTATTCATTTCAAATGACTGAGATGATTCCTTTAGCGAAGACGTAAGTAAGGACTTTTCTCCAAAATATCATTAAAAATTATGAGTAGTCTTAAACCATAGATTAGTTACCTTTAGTGTGAGGATGAAAATTTATGTCGTAAATAAATCAATGCCTTAATTCCAAAATCTACAAAATATTTTCGCCTAGATTTGTCAGTACTAATCAACTAGCGAGTAGGCTTCAATATGCTTTCCTCGACAAAATACATTTTCATGTCGAATGAAACCATTTTATAAGTTGATTAGTACCAACTATTTTATTGTACTTTCGCATAAAGTTGTGAAAGTTGCATTACTGCAAGCAAGGCTGAGGGGCTAGGGGGCTTGAACCCCCCTCCTCCTCGAAGTGTTTTTCCGACTCACAAAAACGTAACAAAAATGAATTCAAAATTTTTTGATGCATTTTTAAATTTTTTATACCCCCCCCCCCCCCGCCGAAAAAAAAATCCTGGATACGGCCCTTACTGCAAGTGTCTTCTTTTTGTTCCTCATTTAAAAGTCAAATTACGTAGGAATTTCAACTAATCCCTTTGGGTTTTCTGTTGTCACAAATTTTTACCCGGACGATAAATTGTAAAACATAACATGCGTACTATGTAATATAAAAACAATATATATATATATAACATACAATATGTAATTAAATAACAAAAAAAAACACTTAGCATACATACATATAAACAATAAGTTCTACCACGAAGGGCCGCACAATAGACTTTACAACACCTACCACAGAATCGTCCTGTAGTGCTAGAAACTAAGCAGATATTAACTTCCAGTCTTAATGCGAATTCTGTTTCCGTATGTATTTTCTTTATTGGGAATGTTTAAACAAATATTAATTTCTTTTTTCGAGGATATTGGTGTCTTATATTCCTAATAGGCCCCCTATTAGGCTATGGACACTTGTTGGCTTGCAAGTTCAGGCGACTTTTCGGTCAACCCTATATTTAAATGATTTTTTGTTAGCGAATCTGTCTGAGCTTGTGAATTGGGTTCTAAACCTGGCCCGACACTCTAGGCAGGCGGGCGAGCCCTGTTAGGCTTTGGACTGGACGCTTGTTTGCTTGCGATTCCAGGCGACTTAACGGCCATGTGTCAATCGTAAAACACGGTAGTCCGCCTGAGACTCTAAGCGGGCAAGCCTATTAGACTTAGGTTACTTGTTCGCTTTTGAGTCCAAGTGAATCCATTCCCTCCTTTTGCATACAAGTCCAGTGGACATTTTCCGTCAAGAGTCAAACCAAAAATCTTGATCATCCCTTAGTTCTATGGCTATCTACCTTAGTTCTACCCTAGGATGGATGGATGGATGGATGGATGATAGACAATATCTAACAACAATTGAAAATAACATCATTTTTTATAAAATCCTGAAAAAGGCTTATGCCAGCTTTGCCTCTCACTCAGACTACCTGGCTTGGCTTTGTCTCCAATTGGCCGATGGCAATTTTTTTTTTTTTTTTTTTTTTTTTTTTTTTTTTTTTGTTATTATAAACGAGACCGAAAAATGATATTTCTATCCAGGTTAATATGATTTTCGTAATAGTATCACCCTAGGTTTACACAGCTGTGTCTTCGCACAGAAGCAGCTGTTTTCGTGTTTTCCACAAAATTTCATCACTTCTATCCTTTAAACTATTGTGTCATAACGGGCCAACGGCTGTGTTGAAATATTTCGATCGAGCCGTTGAAAGAGGCATCCGTTAAAAATAACTGAACAGCTTTCTGCCGGAACTCATATTTAGTTTTGCTTTTGTATTTTAATTGATAGAACGAAATTAGAAGTTCTGAATATTAGAAGGTGGTTGCCTAATAGACAAAAAAAATGGCAAGAAAAAACAAAATGAGAAATGATAGAGAAAGTGAGAAATACAATCCAAAAAGAGAAAGAACTGCTTCCTTTATTGATATTACAATGAATATGCCCTCGATTAAATTTTGTCCTTATATGAGTGCCCAATATCAAGGGAAAACAGCCAAAAGACAACAGAATATCCGCGGAATAACCGAGGGTATGTCAGGTCGCAATTATTAAGTGCAAATATCGTGCAACTTAATATAATACTAATACAGGGGTTAGCAACCTTGTTTGGCTGTGGTTAAAAAACAAGCGAAATGCTAATATTAAAGAGACATTTGGATCAATGGTATTTTTATTTGTAGCAGTCTTTTAGTGGAAGGTATGTTTTAAAGAAATTAAAATAAGCGTTTATACTGTAAGTAGACGTTAAAAGCTAGAAATATAATTATCATAAAAACAACCATAGTTAAATCAATTTTATTTATAAACGTTCATTTTTGTATTAGTGCCGTCTCTGACGTTGATCTTGTGACGTCAATTTAGTTAAGTCTGGCTTATAATGAGTCGTTCTCAAGACGAATACAAGCATATAAATCTTCAGTAATCGACTTCTTCTGCTTCTTGCCTAAAATAAATTTCATTTATGAAAATATTTGCTCACATGTAAACTGAATTGAATCTGTGGAAAATACAAAAATCAACCTTTCTCCAAAGATTAAAAATTTTTAGGAAGTCATGACCAAAATGCTGATATTGTGAGGAGATGATAATCTTCTGTTTTTCTAAATCTTTCCGCAGTTTCTTCACTTATCTGTCCATGATGTTAAACTTTCTCAATCAATTATTTCTACGCTAAAATTGTCAATTTTATATATTAAAATGTGGCAAATTCGTTACATTTTCTTTTATTTTTAGGAATCATTATTAATATAAAGGTTTCGTCGTACTTTAGACTTTCAAATTGACTTCCTTATTCCCTTCTAATGACAAACATTCAACTGTCGAACAAACTTAGATAGCTCCCATTGATATTTTTTTCATGTTCCATTTATAACACGGTGAGGAAATGAATTTTGAAAATTTTCCTGTCAGTTTCAGTGGTGGTCTTGGCCTCTCTTTTGCTCGGGGCAAAATCTTGATTATTGCCCCCCCCCTCCCCCTGTCTCCCAAAAATTTTCAGGTCAAATTTTAACAGAATTTTCAATTATTTAAATCTGACTTCTTAGTTTATATGGGAAAAGATATGACAAAAATGAAAATTTCTGATTTGATTTGCTTTTACTTACTGCCGACTGCGCCGTCTACGTTATTTAGGAAAGGATTATTCCTAATTTTTAATTATATAATAAAATTAGGAAGGATATTCCTAAAATTAGGAAATGTTAGATTGTTTATTTGAAATTTCTGTGCCCGGGGCAAGTGCCCCGTCCACCTCTGGTAGTTTCAAGTAATCTTAATTTTAAAATCGGTGACTAAGCCATTGGACTAAAAAGTTGTTCATAGTATTTTTATTTTCTTTTTTTTATGCACAAAAACGTTTGCTTTACTTTTATATACAGTTTTTTTTTAAGTAAAATGGGTCTCTTGGTGATATGCGGTCATAGGATAATTTGACCTATTCCCGGATCACCATGAAGCCTTTCGCCCTTCCCTTGCACTTTATCCCCCCTGGCTACCTTACCAGTGTGACTCTGGTTTAAGAGTTCCCACATGCGAAAATTATCCTATAATAAATAGTCCGCCCCAAAAATCCGCTCCATCCCATCGCCTAGTTAAAGCTTCACTCTTAAAGTCCAACCGTGAATCAGTAAATGCTTCATGGATCACCCGTGATTATTCAGTTAAAAGATATAGTTTCCCCTCTTTAATAGAAGAAAATTTTGCAAAAGAGCAAAATTTCACCCGCGGCTCTCTCGATTTATCCCCAACTTTTAAAAGTGAACCTCTTCCCCTACCACTTCAAAACTGGTTTAGTTGTCTCTCTGTTCAGGGTGGTAAGTGTGAGCCTTACGGCAAACCTCTCTACAATAACCCGAAGAATAATATTTTACATTTGAGGGACGTTCTCCCCACTTCCAGTATTGATTTTGATACTTGCACCCCGCCAAAGTTGCCTCAAAATAAAGCTTTTTTGAAGAAATCTGTTGTTGAAGAGTTTGATATAAAAAAAAAAACGTTATTATTTCCCCGTTTTTCTCCTTACAAACGCCGAAAATTTAAATTTTGAAAAGTTAGTTGAGTTAGAAGCAACAGCGAAATTAAACTATATTGATATAATTGCAGTTACTGAAGTCCAGACACAAAATCCAAATCTCCTTAAAATGACTAGTTTCAGGAGTTTATAAAGCTACGCCCGGTTTACCACCCACTGGGAAAAAAAGAGGAGGAGTAGACTAATGATTTTCCCAAAGGATTGCCTATCTCCTACCCTTATCCATGTACCAGATCTAGGTGATTGCGATGAAATCATTTGGATATCCACAAAGCCCAACTGCCTGCCGCGGCCTTATACTAATTTAATAACTTGCTCATTTTATTATTCACCCGGACAGAATGCTTGTTCTCGTTGTAATTTTCATGACAGGCTACAAGCAAGTCTTGACTTTGTGACGACATCTTTATAGCAGGAGATGCGAACGAACTAAGTCTTATCTATGCAATGATCAGAAGCTTAAGCAAATTGTTGATTTCCCTACAACAAAAGGTGGAACCAGTTTGGATGTTATTTGTACCAACCTTAAAACCTTTTAAAACCTTCTACAATATTCCAACTACCCTTCCCCCCTCTGTGGTAGCTATCATTTCATGTTACATTTGAAACCACTGCTAGTTTTTAAAACAAATTCTCAGTTTCTGAATTTTCGTACCGGCCAATAACAAGTCAAGGTCTTTTATATTTTGAATCTTGGATTACGTCCGAGAGTTGGGATAATGTTTGTCGTGTGTAAATTCAAAGGTTATTTTGTTTCAACCAAAATTGTTTCCCAGAGGTTACCAAGAAGGTATGTTCCTCATAAAATTTACATTAATAAAAAATAAAAGGACTAATCCATTTGAAACTAAAACTTTTTTGCCTTGAAAATAAAGAGGATGCCTTAACCCTTCGTTAACAAATAAAGAAAGAAATACGTTGTTCTACTTCTCATTATGTTTAGAATAAACTAAATTACTTAAAATAGGGCAAAACTTAGCAATGGTTTAAGATTATGAAAGAAATAGGGGGGTCGCTTATGCAAAAACATTCATTTCTTTCTGGATGAACTGCCTGAGCAGACAGCCAATGAGCTTAATAGATACCTAGCTAGGATTGTGCAAACGTTCCCCCCTCTCTCGGAAAATCAGCATATCCCTGAAACTCTAAAAGTCAAAATCCCGGAAATTTCTGTGAGGCGAATAATAGAAAAATACAGAAACTGAAAAAAACTAGCATTTGTCCCATCGATATCCCAAATGATCTAATAAAAGCATTTCCCGATGAACTATCAATACCCCTTGTTCGTATTAAGTAAAAAAAAATAAGTTTTTTTTAACTGAAAGTTAGGAACGACGTTAAAACTTAAAACGAACAGAAATTATTCCGTATATGAAAGGGGCTGTCCCCTCCTCATCGCCTCGCTCTTTACGCTAAAGTTTTTCATTGTTTAAGAAAAAAATAGAGTTGTGAGAAAGTCAAACACTGAGCGATGTGAGAAAAAGAGTAATGGAAGTATGTGGATGACCTGTCTGCACTTGAGGTTTATCGACGAAATACTAAAAGCTCAATTATGACATTACTTGATGATGTCACGCAGGAAGTTTCTTTGTCGAAGATGAAATTTAACGCTAATAAATCGTCAGTTATGACAATTAATTTTTTTTTTAATTACCCCCTTCTTTTACAGACCCCATTCATCCCAAAATCTCTGTTACATGCATTAAACTACTTGGGGTGACAATTACCGCTGACTTGAAGTGGGATGCCCATGTCCAAACTATCCTCAAACAAGCTTCTCCTTCAATTTCCCTTCTAAAACTCTTGTTAAAATTTTCTTGCCCCCTTAAGTATCTTCTCCAACTTTATTGTTCTTTTATTCGGCCAATACTGGAATTTGCTTGTCCATTGTGGACAATTGTTAAAATTTTCTTGCCCCCTTAAGTATCTTCTCCAACTTTATTGTTCTTTTATTCGGCCAATACTGGAATTTGCTTGTCCATTGTGGCATTTCGGTCTTTCTTCAGAGCATATTTATAAAATTGAAACTGTCCAAAAACGAGCACTTTATAATCATAAATGGTGAAGGTAAGGTCACGTTGGCCGAGAGAAGGAACCTCCTATGCCTTCGTTTCGGTACCAAGACCCTGTATGTTCCTTGATTACGTTCCATCATCCCCGAACCCTACCTTCCCGCCCGCAAAAGACCGTCCGGTATAAAATCCCAAAAAGTCCCCAAACTGACTCCCATCCCCGCTAGACATGAAAGATATTGCAAGAGTTTTGTTCCGAGTTTTGTTGAGTTATATGATAACCAGGGAAATTAGTAATTAAATTTAATGTTATCTATTTATTTATTTTTATTTTTGACTTTTTAACTAAATTTTTGACTCATCATATTTTTTATGTATTTTCCTTAATTTAATTGTTTTCTATTTATTTTTAATTTTGCCTTTTTAAATAAGTGTTGACTTTTTTTATGTATTTTTTTTACAATGAATTATGTTTGACCTGAACGTCACGTTCTGAAGATAATATATATATATATATATATATATATATATATATATATATATATATATATATATATATATATATATATATATATATATATATATATATATATATATATATATATATATATATATATAAGTAAGGTTTTTAGAATAAATATAAGTTATAGAATATATATATATATATATATATATATATATATATATATATATATATATATATATATATATATATATATATATATATATATATATATATATATATATATATAGGGCTTTTTTGGACCTAAAATTAAACTTCGACAATCATGCTGTGATAGTAATTTTTACAATAAAATTCTATTATTCTATGTTATATGCCAGTGGGGGGGGGGGGGTGAAAATATTTCTTAGGATCACCTAAAACTGCTCAGTGATTGAATTGCCAATTTTTACTCTGAAATTAGAACGTGTAAAAGTCTAACAAAGAAACTAGTATAGAGTAATTGATTGGCCTGGACTGACTGGACTAACTGGATATACTTTCTTACCTCTAAAGTATCCATTCTGAAAATGAAATATTTCCTGCCTCTTTTGGCCTTGAATTCTGTCTTTCGAAAAAAGAGATGCTTCAAATTGCCATGCTCTACTTTTTGCAATAGTAGAGAGGAGATCGCCAAGAATGGCTGTCCTTGGAAATGAAAAGGAATATAAGGGAAGAATAAGCGACTAAAAAAAGTTAAGAAGGATGCGAGCTGAGTATGGTAAGTTATCTAACTAGATTATTGTTTACTAATTGTTGTGTTGACAGTATTTTAAACGGTATATTTTTGTATAGCCTGGAAAATATGAAACTTATTTTTCGTTTTTTACTATGTTTTTTTATTGAATTTTAGGTTATCGTTTTGAGCAGATTGCACAGTGTGTTAGCTGGATGACACCTTTTGCAATAACCCTAAAAGAATCAGAATATGGTGTTGTCAGTGAAGTAAGGATCTTCCCACAAGTGATGATGGACGACTGCCACAATATTCAAACTCATTCAACGGATCTGCAATTACTTGTAGGTATCTTCCATGCCAGCCACGTGTCTTGAATTTCCCTGGTAGACTGAATATATCTATATGTAACGTGTTCCTAACTGTTGGGCCGCATTGGTGTGTTTTCGTGCAAAAACACAACTTTTGCAACATGCAGCGTAATTTCTTCAATAAACAATATATATTTATGAATTTGGAGGAGAAATTCGTATTAAAAGAAGGAATTGAAAAGTGTATTTTGAACGAATTCCAGCATATTTTGAACGAATTAAGCCTTTTTCCAGCAGTAATTTAGGAAAAGCAGAACTTTTACTTTTCATTATTTCAGTAAAAATGAGAAAAAGATTTAAAGCGTAACAACGATTTTTTCGTGGTGACTCATTCAGTTTTGCAAGGAGAATGGTTCTTTAGTCGTATCCTAGGGAGAAGAGGATCCCCTCCCTTTTACCTTTTACATATGACCATCCTCTTTGCATCCATATGGGGTACAAAGAGGGGGGGGGGGGTGTAGTATATACCAAAAATCAGGAGTTGCTGATCTAGCTTCCGTTTATGAGTCTATAAGTTGTACCATTTGTTGCACTAATTTACTAATTACTGTTTAAATACTGCTCGTTTTTATTTAGGGATTTAGATGATAAAAATTTAGGGATTTAGGGATTTCCTCTTTCTTTTTCTGGTGTATAGTTTTAGTTTAACTAGTTTTTTTTCTTAAAGTAATTGACAATTATTTGTGCCTTTTTAAATCTGGGAGGAGTTATGCCTTGTAAAGAATAGAGCGTGAATGCAAGCATTTATGTTATATTCTATACAATTATCTTTACATTTCGCCTGCAAAAATAAAACGACAGAAAAAAAAAAAAAAAAAAAAAAAAAAAAAACGTGGCACATACTTACTTTAGTAAATTTCGAGATGCCCCCGACTTTATGATTAGAAAACGCATTGTCCTTGTTCAAAACAGGCTTGCAGTGCAGCCTAGTAACCTGAGACTACAATCTCCCATACTTATTTTTCACAGGGAGTGTACTATGAGCTAGGCCATTTGAAGTATGAAACCTGTATATATTATGTGAAAGCAAGCTTTCCAAATCTCATGGCCTCTGCTAAAATAGCTTTCCATTATCTTATATTACCGATAGTTGTTAATTATCGCATTATCAGGAAAATAATCAGGATCATTATCCTGATTGTTATCATTATCATTATCCAGGACCATTATCATTATCAGGATTTCAGGATCCTGACAAACTACTTGTCGGAGGATCACGGGAAGATCTGGGAAGTTATGAATAGTTTCTGAAAAATTGGTCAGCTCAAATGTTTTTTTTTGTAAAAAGGCATAATGATCGATGCATCCATGGAGCCTTTATTTTAAATGGGCTATTTATATAGGGCCTCAGCCCCCGTGTTTTCAATAATCAGGTTGCGCTCTGAAGACGCATTGTTTGGTTCCCATTCCCCTTCCAACCCTTCCATATTCCTCTGCAGCCCGACACTGCATCAGATTAAATTTTGATTCCCATTTTAATCTGAACAGTCAAGGGTCCAAAGAATGTGGATCCAGGGTGATAAAATCCGTCCAACCTTTGGGATGATGGCTCTAAAGAATGTAAATAGCCCTTTTAAATAAAGATTTCATAGCTGCCCTATAATCGGCTTTGACACTTCAAAAATTTTGATCGGTTTTGAATCGAGTATTTGAATTAAATCGGTCTCGGTTTGTTCCATGCGATTATGCCTCGGACTGGGAAATTTGCCTAGTATGTGTCTGAAAGTTGCTGAATTTCATTATTTCAGTTTAGAAATTTTCATTCTATTTCCATTGCAGGAAATTTCATATTGGAAATGTAAATAGATATGCTAAATAGAATTTTCATATTTAACAAACTCCTATAAAGAAATTAATCTTACGAAAAAAAAAATGGTCAACTGATTTTTTTTTTTTCCAAGATCCTAGGGTATATATGAAAACTATTATTCCTGTATTTTTTTTTTGCTAACAACGCTGAAAGTAACCCGTGCCCTTAAAGTCAGACACAAATTTGTAAAAAAAAAGCAATCGTGCAAAAATCGAGGTAAACAAAAGTGGTTTTGTAAATCTGTATCAATGTTTGCATTCAAACAGAGGTTTTATTCGAAATTTCTTGATGTATCACATTTCTGTTTTTGTCGTTAATATAAATTTAAGTTGGGGGTTAGCTAAAAATGATCACTGTTCTGTATTTTTAAATCCTAATATATTCTAAAAGCATAGACATGATATAATCTCCCCTTCTTTAATTGAATGTTGAAGGCTTCCTGCTTGACCAGATAAGAAAGTCTATTCCATCGGCAACGTAAATATATTAACAAGGCCGTTTCCAGCGGGCATGTAGGGGGTTTGAACCCCCTTCTCCCGAAATATTTGTCCGACTCGTATAACATAAAAAAAAAGAATATAAACAACTTTTGGATGCGTTCTTAAAAAGTTTTTTTGTAACCCCCCCCCCCCCCCACAAAAAACCTGGATACGTTCTATATTGTTAAAGTAAATTCTTAATCCACACTTTTGGATTAAGATTTATCGAATAATGGCTAGCGTCAATAGATTAAAAACCATAGCTATTAACGGTTAAGGCTAAAGGTTGACTCTCTGTAAAATTTCTGTATCTGTATTAAAGCAAGTCAGTATTAACAAACCATATTCTAAAGGTATTTACTGCTTATACACTATTTCAGAAATGCATGCAGTTAGAGTTGGGAGGGGGGGGGGGGGTCTTTGAGATTTGATTTCACATAAAGCGGCAATTCTTGGAAATATACACATCGTTGAATGGTTGAAATTGATTAGACATTCTGTTCAAATTCTATTTTATATTTCAGGAGTCAGCTCAAACACGACTAGAAGAAATAATCAAAGAGACATCTAGTCCTCTAAGGACTTCTAATTTTTTAACTCCAGTCAAAGAAGGAGGACGAAGACGGTCCAAATCTGAATCAAGTACATCAACATATTATTGTTCCGATACAACTTCTGTTAAAGATTCTCATTCATAATCTCTAATTATTGACTTAGGTATTCTTTTTTATAATTCTAACTATTCTTGACTAAGACCTTGGCGACCATCAAGACTGACCATTTGGATTATCCTTGATTTAAAGCAGGGTCCATGCCAGAAGTGGGGATGAAAGTCGTGCTTATATCTAGTCTTTTTAGATCAATTCAATTTCTCCACTCTTTTTTAGCATTTAACTATCTTTCCCTACTTCAAACAACTCGTTCAAGATCATTGAATGTCCAATTTATATTTAAAATATTTCAGTGCTTCCTACCGAAATTCTGACCCTAAAATTAATTACATGTTGTTTTTTTTTTCAACTATCAAGACAACAATAAGTCTAAAATATTCTATCTGTGTAGAATTGAAAAAATAAAATAAAATACATAAAGCGCATCCGAAATTTGAAATTTCAAAAAATTAAATAAATATTATCAAAAGCAAAAAGACGGCATCCAAACTGAGAATATTGACAAACTATTATAATGGATAAAAACGATTACCACAAAGAGTAGTTAGTTGTAAGAGCTAAAAGACTTTACCTGTTTAAAAGCTAGTAAATGAGTTGTCGCTCGTGCTTGCAGTTTTAGCTGAAAATGAGGATGCGTATTTAGCAAAGGTGTTGCCGTGTAGGATTTCTATAAGAATAATAGTGTTGTCCCATAAGCTATCGAATATTATTGTAAACACCTCTTTTTGGGGGGACAAAGGTCTGGAAAGTGTTTCCAAGGTTTTTTTTTTTTTAATCGCGGTCCAAAATTTAGTTGTGAACATGTTTTTTACTAACTTTCTAAGTTTCAAATTATATTACTAATTGAAAATTAATTTTAATATAGATGCTAAGAAAAATAAATATTGGTTGGTTGAAAAAAAAAAATTTTGAATTTTTGTCACGTTCTTTTTCCCATAAGGAAACTAAGTTTTGGATTTTTAAATGGGCCTTTATGTAACTTTAGTATTGGATCTTCTTGGCATAGGTGTAGTTTTCCCTTAGATTTTTAAGAATCACTGGAACATTACACAAACAAAAATTTTAAAGTTGCAATTCAAAATTCTGACAAAATTTGCCCCCCCCCCTCCCCCATCTCCTCTCCATAAGAATCTGCCGAGTAAAAATTAATATCACTTAAAAGTTTTAATCTTGGATAATCAACTTGGTATTTAGCTCTAGATAGGGGTTTTTCTTCTTATGGAACTACCGGGTGTGATTTCGTGATTCCTGCTCAACTTAGTTAGTGTTCGAAAAGTGGTGGACTATATCGGATTGTTTTAAATTGTATATTTATTTATAGACTCGTGGTGTAAGGTTAAAAAAATTCAATAAAGGGATAATATAGAAAAATTTAACTAAAAAATGAATGAAAAGAGTGGCCTGTATATCTTGCAACAGCCTCTTGTGAATTTTTGCTGCGGCATTTCCGACAACCATTTTCCTAAGAATATTGATTCGAACTTATTTTCTAATCGGTCTTCCTATTGTAAAATAATCTTTAACAGAGGTGCATGCTGGTACGATCCTTGAAGAGGGTTGGGGTGCGAGTATCTCAACCCAAAAAAATAACAAATAATTGTAGATGGCCCGTCTAATCTTGCGCTGATTTGTTTTCAAATTGTACCTAACCTCGTGCATCTATAACATTAAAAAATTGCTTGGTTTATAATTTAGAAAATTGCTGAGTGTGGTGGGGGGATTGGTCTTAGGTGGTCCAATTGGGTACTAATTACTTACGTATTTATGTATTAATATAAAGAGAAGGGAAAAAAGTATTTTATATGCTATCAATTTGTGCGTTGAGTACCAAACTTACTTTAGGAGTTGAGATATATTTATATTACCGCTGGAAAAAATATAAGTATTCTAATTTTTAACCTAGTATAGCTCCATAACAACTGCTTGAAAAAGAAAAGTCTTGAGTTTGAACTTGCTATGCTGAACTTTGTGCTAAAAATCATCAGCAGGCAGACTCCAAATTTAGATAGAGGCTGACAATGTGGGACCACCTTTTTTACCTTCTAGCTATATAATCGTGAAAGATCAGCAATTTTTGCGCCATATGTATCCGCTTGTATATCATCCTCTTTGAACCAAAACATCCTTACACCAAAAGTCTGTAGATTTCATTTACTTTTAAAATCGTGGTTTTTAGAATAAATATAAGTTATAGAATATATATATATATATATATATATATATATATATATATATATATATATATATATATATATATGTATATATGTATATATATATATATATATATAAAATATACTTATATATAAAATATAGAATAAATATAAGTTAGATCATATATTGGCTATGTTTGTCGTAACTGTAACAGCCTCTGTGCTGAGTGAGAGTCGTGTCTTCTTTTAAGTCGTGTCGGAAGGGTCTTCTTTTAAAGTGCCTTTCTTTTTAAACTATGGTGCCTTACTGGTGATGTTTCAAGTTTATTTCTTATCAAATTTCTCTTTTATTTTATGTAAATCTATGTATATGTTGGTTCACAGTCCTTTTTTCAACACATTCAAGGCCAGAACTCTACCAGTTTTTATTCTGTAAGATTTAGTGTGGGCTGCTGATAGAAAAAACGGGCTATGGTTTTTGTCCCGAGCCTCGACGTTTAAAATGGGCTTTCTTCCATTTTGGGCCTTATCCAAAGTCTTGTCAGGGCCCCAAGTTTTCTCTCGTCCTCTGCAGTATACACTTAACATAATTGCAGTTGAAAATTAAAGTCCTAGTGTTATTAAAACTTTTTGACATGATTATATAAATCGTGATATTGGGCTTATTTTGCATACAATTACTTATTTTATCAGTAAAAAAGCATGTTGAGATGCTAATACTGACATTTAAAATATCGTAGAAAAACGTTTGGCTTCATAGTTTTTCAAATTTGTAAATATTTTCTCCCTCCCCTTATTCTTCAACATTCTGATCCAACTTTATATTTTGCTTTTTTCAATATGCGCAAAGTTACGATATATATTGCAAAAATTGCGATCGTGAGAATAAAAATTATAAATGCATTTATCGCAAAGGCTACTGAGTAATTTAGTCTTGTGGGCTTGATATTTGGATTTGAATCCACCGATAAGATTTTTAGGTTTGACTGGACCTAATTGAGTTAAATGTGTGAAGTTAACAAGTCTACCTTTAAGTGTTTTCAATCAAATACGAACCTAGCTTCAAAAGAAGTGGCCTTTATTCTAAACAACCTTGTTGTCGGAAATATGGGCTACCCATCTTGTATTGTATATATCCGTTTATGGATGGAATCGAAAACAAAGGCGAGACTTTTGAAATGTCGATATTGTGACTTAACGTCTTCTTGCACCGAACTATTCCGAGTTTTGTGCTCAGAAATGCCAGTTCAGGAAAATGAAGGGGTTGTGGGGGGGGGGCAAGTATTTTGTTAATGAAGATACTAAAACATATTTTTTAAATCTAGGCGGGGGGCAATTGTCTTGTGGTTTTTTTTTTGTTTTTTTTTTCAGTGAAAATGCTCAAAAAGGTAATTTTCTAAGCCTGAAGGGGCAAAAGATCTAGTGGGGGAGTTACTTGGGGAAACTCCCTCCCTCTCTAATTGGCACCCTGTTTGTGTTAGCGACGTTGGATATTAACCCGGGTTTAGACTTAACTGAGTTTTCTTATTTCTGATGAGCGGTTTCTGATTTGACTAATCTTATAAGACATAGTCCATTGGTCCGAGAGTTCTTTGGGGAGAAAAAGGATTGTGTATCCGTATGTATAAATATGTATCCACGCAGATTAAACGTTTGTAGTGTAGACGGTGCATAACGATAAGCGGACATTGTTTAATTTGTGTTTTGTATTTTATATGCTTTTCATTGCATTTAATTTAGCCTATATGGTGAAGAAAACTGCTGAGGAGGAGGGGTGTTGGTGAGACTTACAAGTCCAAAAACATGTGCCTTATTTTTGTTGGGAAAAAAACTGGAAAAAATTGTTATCTGTTTTCGGTAATGGGAATTTAAAACGCGAAAGAAAAAGTATCGAAAACATAATATTTAAGCAAAAGTTGTAATTTCCCATTTCTAAATTGAAATCTTTCTTAAATAACATTTAAAGGTATCCAGTCTAGTACTTGTAGATGGAAGATATTTATTGCTCGAAGATTACTATATATTTACCCCTAACTTCTTTTTAACTGTTATATGTAAAAAATACACCTTAAATGGTTTTAGAAGATTTTTTTTTTTAGCAATTTTATATTAAAAAGGTATTTAATTTTCTTTTCCTTTTGTAAATGTACGTATGTATTAGTGTCTTATATCAAATAGACCTATAACAGGCTCGTCAATGTCAATTAGCTTGCTTGTTAGTTTTGTGTAGGAATAATGTAGAAGAGAAGTGTTTATTTTCTTGTCATATGCACGGAGGCCAAATTTTGTTCTGCTATACTACGATCTCCAGTTAAAATAAAGAAATTAAGACAAATAGTATGTCACAAATCTACCTATCTGTCGTTTCTGGCCTCATCCTCGGCAATTTACTGTAATCCTCTTGAAGATGCAGATTTATTTTAGTGTGATTGTCACCCGTCAAAAGATGCTACGTTACACCAAGGGCGAATCCAGGATTTTTTTAGGTGGGGGGGGGTGTGTCTGCAAAAAAGGTTGATCCGGTAAACTTGCGTTAGGAGCAAGTTTAATCAACGTGAACTTGTGTTAATCAAACAAATTACACTACTTAAGACTACGTTAGGCCCTCCCCCTGGATCCGCCACTGTGTTAGTCTATATAAGTGCTGTAGGACAGCGGGAAAACTAAGAAAGAAAATGTTCTTTGAGATTTTCACCTGATACCAACGAAGGTTTTATACTTGGGAAGTCCACGTCAAAAATGTGGAGGATAAAACTTTATTGCAACAAAAATGAAGCTAGACGATGTGGCGTAATAGAAACATCTCAGTATCTCTAGAATCAAACAAAAAAAGAAAATCGATTGATTCCACAAAAGTGTGAATCCATAATAGACTAGTGACAGCATTTGTTTTCCTTTCACGCCACCAGCAAAGGTTTATTGAGGTAGAGGAAGAAGGTAAAACCTGTGAAAACCGGTATTTCTGCATCTCTCAGCCGACTGATTGATTACCATTGTTTCCAGCACTTTTGTTAGATGCTTGGTACCTGTTTCCATGCTTGCATTACTACAATGCGTTTTCTATATTAATCTATTCATGTAGTAAATCTGAATCTAGCGTTCTGAATTTAAAAAGGATATAAAGCGGGGTTTCATAAAATGTCACATTATACCTTCGAATATCCTCAGGCAAGTTGGCTGTGTTAATTCAGAGAGTATTATGTGTCATTATTCAATGCTGAGATTTATAGCCCATTCTTTTAAACCGGACACTCGGGATTTATTAATATACTTCATCTATTACGGTATAAATAGGTTCTTTAGATGTTTAGGCGGATTGTACTTTTTCAATACTTTAGACGTCCTTATTTGTTCTGCAGAAAGAGTTCGAAAATGAAGCCTTTGATACCAAAAGTTTTTTTTTGTGTCTTGAAAATCTGCTAAATTTTCCTTATTCACTGCGAAAACGGAAAACCCCTCTCCTGAAATGCTGACAAAGCCGAATTCACAGGTGTAAGCACCGTGCTATCAATCCTTAATGGCGTTTTGAATCAGCCGCCTGTCTTATTTCGCTATCCTTTTGTCTAAAAATAAACCTACTTTTTGAGATTTCATTTTCCTGTGAATGGTCTGTGGAATTTTAGGGACGGTCAGCTACTTCCAGCAGCGTATACTTTGATTGAACACTTGGATTTCTGAGCCTCTTCTCGTTCCAAACTCTTCAGCTAATCTTTTAGCTATGTAAATTTTTCAAATAGTAAGCAAATACTGCCATGCACCACTGTTGTGTATAAAATGTGCAAATATACGTCAAATTTTTCTTCTCTAAATTGGTAAAAGGTTTTAGTTGTCTCAGCACTTTTCTATTACCTGTTTTCTTTTTGTTTGAAATATACCGGTAATTTTAGTTTCATTTTAGTTTTTGTATATGGTTTATTTCATTCTAGTCCTTTCTCTCTCTAACAAATCAAACTTTAAATTTGTGTGGTGAGTCCTGTACTACAAATTTGTTATTTCACAATTTTTAGGATTTAAGCCTGTCATTATTTTATATATGTTGAAATAGAAGTTGCTGTCCAAATTCAGTATGTCTGTCTGCCAATGAGCCAAATAACATATCCAAATCATCTAAGCTAGCCCCAAACCCTCGAAAAGGAACATTTTTGTACTATTATCTAACACTTCTGTTGTAACTGTCATATAATTTGTCTGCTTTTTTTATGGTTTTAATGAATCCCCGCCCCCCTTTTTTTCTGGAAAAGGGGACACCTCAAAAAAATTTCGACTCATTTACCCTCAAACGTCATTTATATTCTTAGAATGAATATCTCTAGGCTTTATAATTTAAATATTCCTATCCCGACAGCTGTCAATCACATGGCTTTGGCATTGATCAGCCTGTTTATTTCGTATCCTCGGCTAGTCTTATTGGGTTAAAACAACTTTTGATGTGACTCACCTGTGAGGCTTGGTTTAATATGTAAAATACTTTTCAACAATGATTTCATCAATAGTAAAATTAATTCTTTTTCTTTTTAAGTAAAATTAATTCTTTTTCTATATATATATATATATATATATATATATATATATATATATATATATATATATATATATATATATATATATATATATGATAAGTCATTAGTTGGAAGTTGCAGGCCCATACGAATTTTTTTTTTTTTTTTGTGTCTTGTTTTATATTTTGTGAATACCAAGAGGTCGAAAATATTTGTTTTTTATTATTGTCTAAATTAGCAGTATTATTTTTATTTTATTTTTTCACTACCACAGTCTGTATGTTGCATGGTTGAAACTCCCCTGCATACTCACATGAGCTATCCGGTCTTTAAGACTTTTTGATTTCTGCAGTATTTATATTGGCTAGCTTAATTTCTCTAGTATTTTTTTTTTGAGTATTTAGTTTTTAAACGTTAGAGGGATTCTTAACTTTGTATATTCCTAATTAAATTTCCTGAAACTGAGAACCAGCCCTTGACTAGCAAAAAGATTAAACAACGGATATTATGTAACCTTTGTGACAGATTTTATATCACCTATTTTCTTAACCCAATCGGCAATTCTTATTTTGCTGTTTTCCTTCAATATTTGTTTTATGGAGTTTTATCAGTTTGGAATCTGAAACAGCCTTGTAAAATATGGCAGAGATGGTGTAGTTTAACTACTTCTTTAATCATTAGTTTACTCGCAAAAATTAAGCTTATTAAGTCTATACTATGTATGAGCCTGAACTGTGCATTGAATTGTGAATAAGTTTCAGTGTTTAGTAGTCTTAAGTGTGTATATTAAGTAAATTTTTTTTTTTTTTTTTTTTCATGGCTATAAAAGCCAGCGTTTTAGTGATAAAATAGTGATGGGAAGGATCAGCCGATTTTTGATAGGCATAACCTTGTTGGAGATCAATGCTCTAATTTAGCGACTCATTCCTTATATTCTTTAACCAAAAATCCTTTGGTGTTCTATTTTCAGCTCTTATAATTGCACTTTTGTTAGAATGTTTGGTTTGAATAAATATGGACAGTAAATATGTTTTATTGATTTTTGTAGGGGATTAGCTGTCTAAGATATTATTTTAATGCAGTATCAACATTTATTATTGTATAATGAAATATAAAATGAATTATAATATAATAAACGTTATTATAATAACTTTTGAGTCCCATTTTTCTGAAACAGAGTCATTAACATATTCTTTCGTAATGTTGCTATGAGAGACTGATTGATGCAGTGAGTCTCTTTTAAGCTCCGCTTTCACGCATGTTTAGCTAAACATCAATGTGTAGACATAATCGCTTTGGCCCAATGAGGGCCGCTTATAAAAGAGGAAGCTAATTATGATTGGTCGAAAGTGATCATGCCTAGACATAGATGTCTAACATGGCTCATGTGTGAAATGGACTTCATTTAAACAATATAGTTACAATCTGGGTTTTAAATTTGTGGTGGACACTAAAAAAAACTCGTTTTTGAAAGATTTCTAACTAGAAACCATGCCAAGTCCATGAATTATCTTTCATATTTTTTAGCCACGTGTTGCATGTTTCTGAAAAATGGATCCAATTTAACATTTACAAAAAGTGACTTGAAATTTCTTATGACATCTTTCATGGCACCAGACTGCTTAGAATTCATTGTCATTACTCAACTTGCCCCTGATGCTTTATTTTAGACCCTCTGGACCGGGGTCAGTTGGATTTTGGGAGCCCCTGTAAAAAGGGAGCACAGATGTTCGACAATAGGTCAAATGCAAGACTTGTCCAGATATTTTATCGAACTGGATGGCGACGGGTTCTCAGAACAACGAGTCAAACTTGGCTTTTTCGTGCAGGAAAATCGGACCTGATCGAGATGTGTACCCCAAGAGAGGTCTGCTGAGCAATATATTCCCGAAGAACGAAGTTTGTCAACTCTCTTGATACCTTTATTGTTCAGTAAGGAAGTTAGGACGTCGACAAGAACTTCGATCAAGGGATTAGTTGTTCCTTGGTCTTCGATGCATTGAAATTGGCCATCAGACCGCTTTTCTTTGGGAATCCGCTTGTAGGCGCAGAGAAGCTTATACAGGATCTTCGTGTTTATAGACAGCTGCGTGGACTGTGGTATCGTCAGCAAAGTGATCCCTAGGGTTTAGGGTCGTAGTTTAAATTATTCGCGTCCCGAGGTAAAAAAAAATCCAGGATCGGAATAATTTTACCCACTATTTCTCATTTCAAAGCTTAAATGCACTGAAAAACCTATTTCAGAGCCTAAAGGCACTGATAATTTGGAAAAAGAGCAGAATTTGAAAAAAAGAACAATTTTGATGTGTTTAGGAAAGAGAATATTTCATCACTTTAGACAGTAGCAAAAATGCATTTGTCCAAGTTTTCAATCTTCTCACTATTGGAGGTTGCCACTAGTATTGGATTGCAATATGATGGCGTGTAGGGACGCCTACATTCCACTCCTCCAAAGAATACAACCAAATTATGACTTGCACGGTTTTTCTTATTACCTACTAAATCGTCCTTTGAAGGAGAAAACCTTTCGGAAGTCCCCTTGGACGTCTCCTCACACGTCACTTCAGGTCACAACACTCGGTGCTATACAATGAGTTTAGAGAGGAAATAATAGTAAACTATGAAAACGACTTATCTGATGATTAGGATGAGGGCCCCAGCAATCACCTTTTAGTCAGCATGACTATCCAAAATTACGATATCGCTCCCAATTCAGACTAGTGATTTCACGATCCTGCCGACATTTTAAATTTCGGAAGATGGATAAATTCTGAATTAGTTTGTCAAGCAAAATCAAATTTTGATGATCCAAGTAACAATCCAGTCATAAGAATGTCAATTGGAAGGATAAAATACACATTTGTTTATCCTTTGTGCAAGGAAATGATACTAGATTAAAGGAGCATCAGGTCACAATAGTCGCTTAACCGCTTCTCTGTCCATCGGTAATGGCACAGCTCCGGATTATTTCTCTGGCTACCATCGATTGATGATGAAATATCAAACCATAAAATTATAGTACTATATATAGAACCTAGGCATTTCTATAATGCCCTAGTGTCGTTAAAACAGGCCACTTAATTTTGTAAACTTTAAAGCATTCTAAAGGGTCAGAAAATGCTTATTTTTTGTTTCTTTTCCCTGACGGGTTAATTATTTTCTATTCTGCTTTGTAAATTTGAGCTTCGCCATAGATTCATCAATAAGAGAGTGACACCCAATTAATTAAGCAAACCAATAGCATCCCAACGTCAGGTCTTTGAAAGACAAATGCTCCGTAATGGGCTTTTTGAGTCTGTGGGCTCTTAGTTCGCAAAGTGATATTTTTCTGTTTTATTAACGAACGTTTGGTACACAGAAACATTATTATGCAGACGATTGAGAAACAGGAAAAGAAGTTAATTGAGAAACTAAAAATGCTGGTGAGTTATCAATTCATACTTCAATCCATTATTATCGTCTTTTTATTTTTCATGGGTGTGTTTTTGAATCATTTGAACGCACCTGTCTTTTTAGCACGCCTTACCAGCCAAAGACGCAAGCAATGAAGCATTTGTTGAATCAATGAAAAGTGAACGACCTCATTTAGCCAGACCTGAATTGTTAGTTAAATCAAGTTGAGAAGTCCGAGCCTAGAATCCCCATGGATAAAATTGCTAAGCTTTGTCCTACTGTCTTACCAAAGTATAATCACCTACGGAACAAGTACTGACAAAACCTATCCTCTCCACACAAAAAAAGTGACCCTTTGTATACCTATGCGAACCTGGCAACTAAAAACCGTAGTTACACAATTCATCCCGGTCACTCGTCGCCTGAATCACGCTTTAGCATAATTATTGGCCGGAGCAAAGTACTTTGGCTCGGAGCGATTAAGTAGTACAACATTTTGCGTCTAGAGGCACTGAGGTACGCGGGGTCACTTTTGGAGAGTTTTGTCAGTGCTTGTTCCGTAGGTGATTATACTTTGTGTCTTACTTATCTGAAGTTTGAGTTACTATTGAGCAATTCGTAAACTTATTAAAAATTGAGAAAACATACCTACCTCTTAAGTTCGAACTATTAAAACCCATACATAAGAATCATTTTTAATATACTGTTATTTGGTGTTTATAGCATTCTAGGGTTTTTGGGGGTATCCTAAACCTTTGATGCACCAGCTAACTCTTGGGTTGCTAGAAGTTTTATAATTTTCACTTTTGTATTGCTCTGACAGGTTGTTGTTGTTGTTGTTGATTGGGGTTTGACGCGTTCGACCACTAGGTCATATCACTCAATTATTCTGTGCCTTATGTAATCACTAGCTTGCTTGGGTGTCACTTTGGTCAATATTCAATGAACTTGATCATGTATCACTTATCTTGCTATTGGCAGGGGGGTATTCACCTACAGCAATTGCCTGCGTTATAAAATAAAAATTAGAATTATGCAATTTTGCCTTGTCAAACAGTAATTATAATACACATACAACACTATTATAATAAATAGTACAAAATTAACTTATGACCTGTCACCTAAATCCAGATGTAAAATATAAACAAATAAAATACAAATAAGATGATTCAAAAATAAATTATGCTGGTATTGAGAGAGAAAAAAAAGTTATTGGGAATGAACCAAACAAATAGTCTTAAAAAACGTACCTAATAAGTTTGTGCTTAGTCTTCTAGTCTAATGTCAAAGAATAATGGTGGGAAGAGAACTAGCCATTTATCTAACAAGGGGATAACCTAGGTCTCTGTAGCCTAGTTATAGCACTCCCCTATCAGAAAATCCTCCCCCCCCCCCCCAAAAATGTCTGTTTACTTCCCAATGCCGACTACCATACCTAAACAATGGGCATTTTTCGTAACTTCCCGTCCTTTACCCAGGGTTTTGGGGGGGGGGGGGTCATATTATCCCCAAAGGCATAGTTATTGGATCTTCCAACTATGTTTAGCAAAATGGATATCTCGAAATTTTGGTCTGACGACTTTTGGTAAAAATGGGGTATTGAAGGGGGGCTAGTTGTCCTCCAAATTTTTAGGCACCAGAAAATGAGCCCTCTCCCGATACTCAAGGACAATTAAATTGATACTACCACCCCTGGGGGAAAAAATAAACAAACACGCATCCGTGATCTTTCTTCTGGCAAAAAATACAAATTCCACGTTTTTGCAGATGGGAGCTTGAAACCTCTACAGTATAGCTCTCTAATACTAATAAGCTGAATCTGATAGTGCAATTTTTTTTATTAAGATTCCTTGAATTTTAGGGGGAGTCTCTACTTTTTCGAAAATCAGTCAAATTTTCTGAAGCTCGTAGGTTTTGATTGGTAACACTAAACTTAATGAATCTTATATATTTGAAATCAGCATAAAGATCCAGTTATTTCCAGTTATTTTATCTGTTTTTTAAGGTTACGGTTACTGTTGAGTTCGTTACTACGAACTGTTGGAATTAACGCATGTGGAAATACTTACTGACTTTCATACCTGTAATTAAACAGAACACAGTTAATATCAGAAATTAACTGTACAATACATTTTCAGAGAATTTTCTAATAGGTCTAGTCCTACTCTAGACAAAAATTATCTACCTTTTCACATTTAGGAATGAGCTATACAGCACATTATCAGAAAAAGTTTGTTTTCAGTCTACTCTTGCCATAGGCAAAATTTATCTACCACTTAACTGACTTTCACAGGGCCATTATTATGCAACTAATATTTTCGTTCTAGGGCTATAATGAGAGAAAGCTTGAGATGGCTAGGACATTTTGCGGACGAAGGATGACAAATTGTAAATATTGTCCTTCTTGGCCCACCATCTAGGGCCGAAAAAAAAGCAAATTGCCCCCGAATGGGGTGGGAAGGTGTCGTTCGTAAGGAAAGACTTAAGGGAAACTGGAGCTTCTTGGGAGGGTGTAAAGAGGGAGGCTTTGAATAGATTGGGATGGAGGAAAATCGTTCCTAGCTGTTTTGGCCTCAGGCGGCTTGGTGCTGCTGTGAATTGTTAGCAGTAGTAATAATAATATTTTAATTAACAGTTCCAGTAGTATATGAGTTGATATTTGGTTGTGAGTGTTTAGACGGATCCATCTACCCTACTCACTTAAGACATGTTTTGTTTTGCTAGGGAATTTTGATTAATTAATAGTAAGGTTTGACTCCTATTTCAGAATGAGGCAGACTTATTCCCTGATTAAAAAAAGGAAAAGAAGAGAGCAATGTCCTGAGTCATAGAACTGCAAAGTAGTTCTATGACTACATGATTTAAAGTTTAAATAATTTAGAGCCAAAATATGTGTTTTACTGTTGTCAAGTTCTTTCAGGATCATATTTGTGCAATAATTCCATTTTTCTTCTATAAAATATATTAAGACTGGAACAATGAGACTTTGCAATTAATGTTTGATCATTTTCATGTTCTTTAAATTTCTTACATGAAATGGGAGTTCAATGGTGATGTATTTTCATAGTTAAAAGAAAATCTTTTGTTGATGCACAATTGGAAAATGGCGAGGGAAATTAAATTGGATTATAGCGTGTCTGTTCAATAGAGTATTAAAAAGCGAATTTTACAATAAGAAAAATTCAGTTTGATTTCGCGAAAAGTTTGATCACTATCGAAATGATCCTCATTATTATTGAAATTTTCGTACTCGTCTGCTCTGATCGGGTGAGATGCTCCAATATAAAGAAAGTAAACAACCTTCTTAAATTTAAATCTTTAAATTCTTTCCTGTTGGCGGTAGTTGCTATAAATACCCCCTAGTTTTAGCCCGTACCCAGTATTTTGCTTCGGGATTGTTCAGGTCAATTCAGGATGCTTCCTAAAAACGAAGCTGCCTTTTTGCAGCCATTATAATGTATACAACCAAATTTACTCGTTTTTTAGAATTTTTGTGTTTTGTTGGAAAGCCACAGAATAAGATCAATGAAAAGACCACTTTTGCTGGCACAATTTTTAAAAAATAAATAAACTTGAAGAAAAATAAAATGATGAATGACTTGTACCCGTTAACCGAAATTAAAAAAAATTGAAAGGAAATTTTCCATCGGAATTACAAAATTAATAACTACGGAAGAGGTCAAAACTAAATATTAAGGGTGGACGATTGGTGATATGAAGTTAAAAAGAGAAAAAAGGAAAATAATTAAAAAACTAAATGTGATGGAAAAAGTCAAAACGCAAAAACAAAAAAATAACAAATCCGGAATAAAATAGGACTAAATGCATAAAATGAAGAAAATCTAAGGGGTTCCAATGGAGAGAGGGAGACAAGTGTCCCTTAGATTTTGATAAATAGCTTGTTTTGTATCTTCGTTAAAAAATCTAAAAATTCCAAAATTCTACCCCCCCCCCCCACGCCTTTTTTTGTGTCTTGATTGAACAAAATACGCCCCCTAAATTTTTGTGAATTGACGCCCTCCTTAAAACGTTGTAGAACAAAATGTAAAATCGAGCAAAAGAAGAAATCAGGGGAAAAAGGGGATAAACTATTAAAAATCTTAGTAGCAAACGGTACCATTTTTTTAAAATATAGTTCGATTCAGGTACTAAAGTGGCAATAGATATAAACTACGGAGGAAATTAGCCAATGAGGTCTAATTTAGAAGGATAATGTAGTTTCGGAAAAATGTATCGGTTTCGGGAATTAACTAGCGCATACTTTGCCAACTTTAAGCCAAGATCGGTTTGTCTTTTTTTTGAATAATTAAGCTTTTTTGTGGAGGGTTAAAGAAGAAAAATAGCAAGTGTATCCCCTCTTTATATACGACTCATAGGCATACATTTGGGTCAGCTCGATTCCATCAGGAGATTCATTCAAAGGCCAGGGTCCGACACCCGACCAGAAAATTACTCTTACATCACTTGTTATATGCCGCAACAAAAGATCATGTTCGTTTATTATTGAATAATGCTTGTATTGATGCATAAATTTTGACTATTGTGTATTTATTCCGCCTTACAAATGTTTTCCTAAATCTCGTTTCAGACTCTTTTTTTTTTAATTGAGCACCCCTTAGATTCAGAAAGTAGATGTAAAAAAAAAAACAGTCAAATTATAGGTTGAATAAACTTTGAATATATATAATTTTGTATAAAGTAACCTATACATATTATAAAGTGTATATTTATCAATCTTACCTTAGACCTTAGATCCTCCTATGCCACCAGAGGCACCCAGAGCATCCAATAAGAGCCACCAGTTGTCCCGCATGTGCGCCACCCCCAAAACATCATCCTATTGCGGTTGCATCGTCGTGTGAATGTTGGACAGGTCCTGTTGATATCTGCGATGTAAAGTTTTTTTGGTCGGCCTCTCCTGCAGTTTCCCTGAAATTGCCATTCCAAGATCGATCTTGAGATCCTGTCGTCCTTCATACCAATCACATGCCCAAGGTATCGCCAGCTTTGTTGCCGAATGATTAACACGGGCTGGCCTGAAATGGATCGGACTATCTGGTTTGTGACGTGATCTGTCCAGTCGATATTCAGAATCCTTCGAAGATTCGCTGCTGTACTCGCTGTACTCGAAGGATCCTTCCCGTACACGCTGCTGTTGAGAAGTGCATAAAAGACATTGCTATTAAATAGCCTCGTTTTTAATTTTATAGAATACTTTTTCGATCGCCATACTGTTTTTAGTCGGTTAAAAGCTCCATTGGCTTGCTCTATCCTCAACTGCGCTTCTCGCTTGCTTGACGCTAAATTTTCCACCGTGTTGTCGAGGTACCTGAACTCTACGATCTGTTCTACAGTTTAATCTTCAGACTTTATAGTCGGGGGGAAATCAGTTTCTGTCATGCTCTTTGTCTTTTCTGTGTTAATCTTGAGGCCACGTCGGCCAGAATTTTCACGGTTTGTGTTTAGGAGATGCTGGAATTTGGTCTTGTTACTTTCTGTTAAGGCAATATCGTCAGAAAAATCAAGATCAGCTAACTGTTTGCCTTCTCCAATTTGGATGCCGAACGCTGTACAATCAAGGAGTATGTAGTCGACAGCGAGGATGAAGAGGAACGGAGAAAGAATACAGCCCTGTCTTGCGCCGGACGTGATAGGGAAATATCTAGTAATTTCCGCCTTGGGTACGAACACAGCATTCTGTGTTTTCATATAGTGCAACAATTAGGGCCACTATTTTATCATGAATGTCATAGTATCGTAGAATTTTCCGTAGCGAGTCTCGGTCGATAGAGTCGAAGGCTTTCTCGAAGTCCACAAAAATCAGGTACCTTTTTTCTCGTCATTCATTGTACTCCTCAATCATCATCCGTAGTGTGTAGATGAGATCCGTGCAAGAACAGGACAGCTGGAAACCGTGCTGTTCGTTTCGTAGGTGTTTATTGAGGGCTGTCTGGATGCGCTGAAGAATGATTTGTGAGAAGAGTTTACCCGGAATAGATAGGAGACTGATGTCCCTCCATTTGTCACAATTTGTCGCATCTCTTTTCTTGTAAAGTTTGATGAGCGTGTTTTTTTTCAATCATTGGGTACCTTTTCAGACTTCCAGATACTAATAAAAAGTTTAAGCCACACACCCATACAGGTATTCAGTGATATTTGTATCATCTCGGCTGTTATTCTGTGAGTTCTTGCTGCTCTGCCATTCTTCAGCTTATGAGATGCCTGTCGAACTTCTACATCACAAGGTTATTCTGTATTTATTTGGATGTTCAAAAAGGGGGTTGCAGGATATCTGGCATCTTTAACTTGTCCGTTTACGTTTCGGCATTTCCCTACAATTTCATTAGTAATTTTGTATATGGCTCTGGATTCACAACGTTTCCCCGCTTCCTCCGCCATGGCAGCTTTTTTATCCAAAAGATTGCGTTTATACCTCCTTGCGCTCTTTTGGACTTGTTTATCTAGGTCTCTGTGCATTTGATTCTTCAGAACTATGTCACCATTTTCACCGCTTTTTACGAGCTGCTGCTTTAAGTTACGACGTTTTGGGAGGGCTGAAGAGAAATTCATATTTTGTATTTAGAGGGCGGGAATTCAAGGCCAACTAATTTTTGCTTCCAATCTCTATGATAGTTTTGACACTATTAGCCCCATTGGAACTAGGAATTTATTCTGGAATAATTGTTGAGGTAGATAAAAAGACAGTATTCACACACGAGATCGAAACAAGGTATCTATAGTATCTTGAGAATGTATTTAAAAACCCTTTTCCCTCCTCAGCATGGTGCCAGGGAGGTAAAAGAGCCCTTAACTTGGATGAAAGGGAAAAGATTACCAAAATATTTTCTTTCCTAAATATTCGTCCGTCCTTAAAAGGGCCAAGATTTTTTTAAGCTTATAAGCTTGAAACTTAAACCCATAATTTACTGATTTTAAGGTCACCTTTGCGTAGAGAAAACAATTGAAAAATTGTTTTGTCTAAAAATTAGCTCAAAATTTTTCTTCCGATCAGCTAAGGCCCATAATACTTTTATTTAGCCCAGTTACATGACTCAGACTGATTTTGATCATTCAAGATTCAAAATGCTAAAAAATTCAGGACCTAAAAAATGGGACCTCACATTTCTTCTCTCCAACCACCTGTAAAATGACACGCATAATTTTTTGGCTAGATAGACCCCTATACAGAAAGCACATTTGAAACTAATTTGGGCTATTTTTGTTCGCAATGCACGAAAATGGACCCAGAATTTGTTCAGACTTTGATGGCTTGTAACTTACAGAGCATTTACACGGGGCCTGGAAGACCTAAAGGAAACAAGAATGTCCTGAAAACTCCGTCCCCCAAGCCATTCTTAAGATATTCCAGATATGCTATTTTGGTCGCCTGGATACGCGGTGTGTTCAGATTTTCCTCTATCCTCTTTTCATAGTCAAAATTGAAGGTAATTTTGACCCCCCAACATTCCTGAAGGTTTCAAAACGATGTCCCAAGCAATTTTTTAGCTATTCCAGATAAATGTCTTTAGATATTGTGTCTTTCCATTTACACTGCATTTTATTTAGTCCCACAGAGGCTTAAAGTGCCAAAATTTTTAGGCAGATTTGATGCAAAGTATGTTTGGCCCTCCTCTGTCCCCTCCCCAAGTCATAATTGGAGGTCCTCATGTCCCCTCAAAAGCGAATATCCTTGAAAGCTTTGACTTGGTCCCCCTAGCTGTTCCAAGATACTTTGGCAACACATGATGTATTTTTATTTAGCTAGTTAAGCCGTGAATAGACGCTGAATCTCATAGTGGCTTACTTTGTAAACATATTTTGGTTGAACGAAGATAAAACATATTGAGCTCCTTCCTCCTCCTAACACAAAATTTGAAGCCCCTTCTCCATCGATCCCGTTTCTTCTCCTGTACCAGATACAAGTTTTAACTCCGTCCTTCATATTTTCATCAGATAATGTAAATACGGTATTTTGATAACCAGGCTATCTTCTTTAACTCACGACTTTTCAAAATCCTAAAAGTTTCAGCTTGATTCCCTAAGCCATTCTCGTGATATAACAGATACAGCATTCGATGACGCGGATGCGCATAGATTCTTTCAATTTAACTCCATCCACATGGCTACCTTTTTTACTAAAACAAATTAATGAATAATGGGTAATTTACATAATTTAGGGCCATTTCTCCTAGAACTCTAGGGTTATGTCGAGACCCGGAGGCAATTTCATTAGACGTTTTGACGCTTCTGAAGAAATGATTATCAAAAGATTTTAATCCGATATCAGTGTGGCTACGGGGAGCTGCGTAGTAAAAAAACACGGGAGGGCGTGGCCTTTAATCACATTCAGTCCTTAAAAGAGGCACTAGAGCTTTTATTTTCAAATTGAATGAGCCCTCCCAAGTTTCCATGACCAGCTCTTCCATAAGAAGTGACCGAGGGAAAAAATATTCGGCCCTTTTCTGACTCTTTTTTTAGGGCCACGTTGGGGGGGGGAGAGGGCAATGTTTTGCTTCTATTTTTCTTACGCATTGAGTCCCCTTGCCTTAGGACTTAAGGATGGATATAAGCTTCGAACTGATCAAGAAAACAAAATTCAGACTCCTTTTTAAGGGGGGGGGGCTCCAAAACAGGTTTTTTACACATTAAGTTTCTCTTGGCCCAAGTACCTACGGCTGTAAAATTCGAAATGATCAAAAACAAAAAATTGGTCCGCTTTTGGAGCCCCTCAGACAACAAAATATCCCCCTCCTATGGGTCCTCTGTCCCCTAAGAAAAAATATATTATCCTTCTGATCTATAGAACGATCTTTGAAAGTTTGTGGCAACTGGAGAGCCTTGAATAGCCATGATCAGCTATGCACCCCTTTTCCACAGTGAAACATACCTGTAAACAAATGGTATTTCGTGTAATTTATAGTCCTTACCCCAGGTGCCACGGGGGTCGTGTCATCCCTGAAGGCATATTTATTTGACCAATCGACAATTTCAAAGTTATAGTCGGATGGCTTGGGAAGTAGGGGGGAGAGTTGCAAAAAAGGGTATGGAAAGGGGCTGCATGCCCTCCAGTCACTTTTGACACTTGAAAAGGGAACTAGAACTTTTAATTTCCTATCAAATGACCCCCTTCCCAAGTTTCTATGACCACCTCTTCCATATAAAGTGACAGGAGAAAAAAAAAAATAACACACGGAAGGCATATTGTTTTTTTCTTTTACATATGTAGCACTTCAGCGCTGCATCTGATTTGCAGCCAAGGTGCGCAAGTTAGAAGTGTGAGACTTACGCAGAATAATTGCGAAACCATGAGAATGCAAACTAAGGTTTAAAAAATCCGAATTTTGTACAAAAAAAAAAAATCAGAAAGGTGACGTCCATATAAAACAAGCGTGCGAGGATCGAAGGCTCAATCTGCTGAAATTTTCAACATTTCTATATACTCTGTGAAGCTTTAATTTTCAATAAAAAAGAAGAAAATTCAGTATCCTACCCAAGAAGCAGAGTTGGTTCAATGGTAGATTAAGTAATAAGACCAAAACTTCCAATTAAGAAGGCGTTTCCTTAAGGAATGTTGTTGACTTTAGTTTACTAAGAAGGAAAATATGAAGTTATGATTGCTTTCCTATCTAACAAAGTTACCTACTGCTGTAGTCAAGGCCGCACCCAGGATTTTTTTTTCGGGGGGGGGGGTTTATTCAAAGATTTTTTGGGGGGTGTTTATACAAAAAAAAAACTAAAAAGCGCATAAAAATTTGTTTATATCCATTTTTGTTACGTTTTACGAGTCAGGCAAAAATTTTGGGGGGGAGGGTGAAACTTGCCTAACCCCCCTGGGTACGGCCTTGGCTGTAGTAAATTCTTGTCATTCCTTAACTTGGTTGTGAGTTATACCTTAAAACTTTATTTTTAGGGGGAAGATGATAGATAAGAATTTGTTTTCTCAGAATTGGTGATACATACCTTGCAGTACCACATAATAACTCTTTTTACGATGTTTTTTAATATACTTTCAGACAGTCTTTGTTGACGAGAAGATAAAAGAGGACTCTCCACCATTCCTACAGGCCTTGAGTCTTATAGCAAGCTCTGGTGGTTTAAAAAAAATTAATTCAAACAGATGGCAATCCCACAACGCTGAGATCATCTTAGTCAAGTGCATACCGATTATGAAACTCGTACGGATGTTTGAAGTTTCGTCCCGGAAGATCACTGTAATTTCCACCGTTAAAAATACTTGCCGTTTTGGGAACTCGAAGAAACTTGTAATTGATAGCTTAAAGGGGTTAAGGTTTATCAACTCTTTTCTGATGGATATGAAGCCCCGAAAAAGTGTCTCTGTAATTCTAATTGACATAGATATAAGTATGAAACACAAAAAAACACACTTGGCGGGAACAGTACTCCCTTTCGTTACTACCGAAAACATACCTTATATTGATATTAAGGTGAATGAAAATGGAGATTATAGATTTAAAGGGGCCTTATGGAAAACAGCAGAGTTAGTTGCAGAGAAGTTGAAATTCGCACCAAACCGAATCGACCAGTTTTATTTTACAGGATACAAAGATGAAAATGGGAACTATACCTATGGCCTCAATCATCTGAATTCTGGAAAAGCAGAAATTGACATCAGTATCCAAGGATTAAGTGCTGAAAAAATTCGAGATTTTGACTATGTATACGCTATTGCCGGCCATGAAGCGGGCCATATTACATTCTTAACAAGATATCCAAGAAAAGGCGATAAGTTAAAAAGATTTGCAGTTTTTGACCCTTTCTCCATAACTGCTTGGATTCTCATTGTTTTAGCAACTGGAATTATGACGCTATTTATATGGGGCATTGTATCTCTAAAAAATGTGTTTTACGGTCAAACACCGAGACACCTTGTAAGACCCGAAAATTCGTATTTAGAAGTTGGAATGTCCATACTAGGGATTGTTTTAAGTCGTTCTGGACTTCCTGTGCCAGGCACATCTGGGATAAGAATCGCTGTAGGTGCATGGTGTTTAACAGCTGTTATAATTGGAAGTCTATATACTAGAAATTTTTATGCTTCTGCCGTAGTTCCTGTTCCAATTCAAGGCCCTCTAACAGCTAAGGATCTAGTGGAAAGTGGTTACAAATACGTTCCTAAAACAGGCCAGGTAAGCGAATGGATTAAATCAATTACTACTGGTTACGGGCAAATAATTGCTGAAAATGTGAAAAATAATGATCTGGGAAGTGTCACATATGAAGAATCTTTAAACATGGTACTTGAAGATCAATATGCATATTTTTCTGGCAAGGATTCTCTGAGATCCCCAATGGGCCAAGACAAACGAGAGCAAGGCTACTGTAGATTTTGGCTAGGACATGAAGTGGTTTATTCAACCGTGGGTGTAGCATTGCTGAGAAAAAATAGTTCTTTAACAGAACCTTTACAAGACATAGTGTTAAGACTACTAGAATCGGGTATTATTGAAAAGTTGCTAGCGGATTTCACGTTCAAAGATTATGCAGAACAGTGCGAAAAGCCTCTTTTACTTTCTAATGGAAGAGCACTAAGCCTTGAAGATCTTGTTAGTTTATTCTCATTGTTGGGCTTTTGCATAGCTGTAGCGTTACTAGTATTTGGCCTTGAGATTATTCTCTTTTACTTTAGAAAAGCGGATACGAAGAGAAAAGTTGGGGTAAAGACAAACATGTAGTGGAAGAAAAGCCAGGGTGTTAACTTGTTTGTCAGTTTCTTCGTGCGTAGCTATCATAATGCTGAACCTGGCTTGATTTTTTTTTCGGAACAATTCGGCTATTAGGCTATATAAATAATTTAGCTAAATAGGCTATCCATGTCTACAGATAAAAAAAATGTCATGAAATAAAAGGGAAGAAATAAATAAATTTAGAATTACTGTTCTATGCAAAAATGAATTATATCCGTCTTACTAATGTCAAGAGCTTATCCTGGGACCTCTTGAGCATTTACCTGCCTCTGACTTCCATTACTACAAATATCGACAACGTGCTGTTATACGTACGTTCAATATCAATTCAAAGGTCTACAAATATTTCCAAATTTGTGCAAAGTTATAATGACGTTGTAATGTATCTGATATAACCGAAATGATTAATAGGGTATTTCTTATTACGTACAATTATTTTTAATGATGAATCTTACGTTACTAGGTGATACGATTTCGTAGGTAGCCAATAGCTTTATTCATAAGTTGCCAGTCACATTTCATAGTCACTGGCGGATCCAGGGGGGCTGGGGGCCAAGATTTTTCTGGCGCCCTCTTTCGCCTCTTTCTGGCGCCCTTGAGATTATTTTGTTTTACTTTAGAAAAGCGCATACGAAGAAAGAATTTGGGGTAGAGACAAACATGTAGTGGAAGAAAAGCCAGGGTGTTTACTTGTTTGTCAGTTTCTTCGTGTGTAGCTATGATAAGCTGAACGTGGCTTGATTTTTTTTTTTCGGAACAATTCAGCTATTAGGCTATATAAATAATTTAGCTAAATAGGATATCCATGTCTACAGATAAAAAAAAATGTCATGAAATAAAAGAGAAGAAATAAATAAGTTTAGAATTGCTGTTCTATGCAAAAATAGATTATATCCGTCTTACTAATGTCAAGAGCTTATCCTGGGACCTCTTGAGCATTTACCTGCCTCTGATTTCCATTACTACAAATATCGACAACGGGCTGATATACGTACGCTCAATATCAATTCAAAGGTCTGCAAATATTTTCAAATTTGTGCAAAGTTATAATGACATTGTAATGTATCTGATATAACCGAAGTGATTAACAGGGTATTTCTTATTACATACAATTACTTTTAATGATGAATCTTACGTTACTAGGTGATACGATTTCATAGGTAGCCAATAGCTTTATTCATAAGTTGCCAGTTACTCATAGTCACTGGCGGATCCAGGGGGGCTGGGGGCCAAGGTTTTTTCTGGTGCCCTCTTTCCCTTTTCTTTCATTCTTTTTTTGAATAAATATGTCAATTTGGTCAATTATTAGCACCTTTGTCACATTGGGCCCCCAAGATTTTGCTCATTTTCGCCCTTGCCACATAGCCCCCCCCCCCAAGATTTTGCTCTAGATCCGTCATTGTTCATAGTAACCACAGTTGCGATAACCTAGTTAAATCCACCTGAACTGATACTAAGCGACAATAAAAAGGTATAATTTAAAAAAATATCTAATATGCTCTATGAAAAAATTTACTAATGCTTCTTTAATTATAAATCATGTTGGAGAAAAACAAACGTACAAAACAACAACTGAGCTTTCCGCAATGAAATTTGAATGTCACAAAACTGGCACTCTCTTAGGTCATTGGTGAGAAAATTAAATTTAATAGTCTGTCATATGACGTGGTTTGAAAAATCCTTGTTAAAATTATTTACTTAATAATTAATTTAAACCCATGGACATGAGAAATTAAAACTTCTCAGGCCCTTTCCTAACAATGGAAGAGTTCAGAGGGCATCCAGTTCCTACTTTTTTCGACCAGACAGCCTGCAGCCCTTACAAAAGCGAAGGTATGCAGCCCCTTTTTAAAAACTGGATCATGTATTTGACTTCAATCCGTGCGATTGGATGCACAGTATTGGGCCCTTTAAACACACCTCCTCCATTGCCACCTCTTAGTAAACATGAAGGCTCGTTATGCCATGGTTAAACTGAATCAAGGAAGGAAATTAATTTTGATGATTAAAGGGCAACATGAAAATAAAGAACGACATTATAACTTAAAACGAATACAAATTATCCTGTATATGAGGGTAGCTGCCATCCCTCTCAGCCCCTAGCTCGTTGCGCTGAAGTCTTGCTAGAAGTCTTGCTCAAAAAGCGATTTTGAGTACAACAAACATAGCCAGTTTGTACTTGCAAATGTTTTATTTATCAAATTGTTTCGACAATATTTGAACTGAAAATTGTATTGTATAAAGCAAACGCACAATCACAAGCCTTACTTCATTGCCCTTGCGTTAGAGCATTTGTTCTTGAAGCATGGATGGAAAAGTCTAACTTAACGTAAAGATCGCCTGGCGATCTTACATACATACCCCTTTACATACAGTAATTTCTGTTCGCCTTAAAATTTAAGGCCGCTCTTTACCTATCGTTTGAAAGAACTAGTTTTAAGAAAAAAAATAAGGGTGAAAATAAGAAAACCTCATTTTCCTTATGAAAATAAGGGTGTCTACTACCCCTCTTCCCCCAACTGCATTCTTCATACTAAAGTTTAACTTCTGTATGACACTGCTTAGAGAAAGGGGGCTCATTAACACACTCTGCACTCAAGTTCGATTTTTATCACAATGCATTGATTTAGCAGCAAACATTTAGGTTAAAACAATTGCTTCTGAAAAAAAAGGGAGTTTTTACTCCATCATCACCAATAGTTAACTCTATATCCATATTTCATTTTTGACGAAGGGGGCAATCCTTGAGATTCATTTCTCGTAAACCGAATGTGTGTCAGGGGATAATCCTATACTGTGCATCAGCATGGCCTCTGAGACTAAAAATGCATTTATAATATCCCTTTTAATGATTATAAGCAGGAACGTAGCTTCAGAACTTTTATTGGCGGGGGGGGGAGGGCAAGAGGGGTCTACATCCGGAGAGTCAAGGGGCATGTGCTATTTAATAAATTTTTCTCTAAATTATTTGGGGGGGGGGGAACTGCCCCCTCCCTTGCTCCCAAACGATGCCACTGGCTCTATGCGAACTAGCTATTTCAGAACTTGTACTATATCACTCTTTAAGAAAAAGATTATTGTTTTAAGGTATAGAATGTGAGAAATAGACTATGGCTGTGGTATATTCTCTTTAGCTGCTTAGAAAGAGCACATAATCTTGAATATTTTTTTCGAATTAGCCTTATTCTGATATTCTAGGATCAATGGTTCAATATGATCTCCTCAGAGTAAAAACTCATATTAACAAAGTCTGTGCTATTAGGTGTTTTTAAACCTATGGGCTAGTGATAAGACAAATATAGGATCGCCTTTCTACAACCATCCGTTATATATGATGGCCCAGTGGAAAGAAAAATAAGAAGAAGAAACCAAATTACTGCTAACCAAGCAAAACATCAATTTTGATAATTTTTCCCGGTATAAGATTGTAAAACTCCAGTCAAGGCGCTAAGGATATAAATCTAAAAAAAATAAGAACTTCATGGGACCGTTGGTTCCAAAGTTGTAACGTCCAGTACAGTCTCTAGAATCTTCACAACCAGGAGGTTCTACAAAAGAGACGTATGAACCCCATTCACAACCCTGGATTTGTTTCTGGGAGACAAAGAAATCTAGAGGAAATGATAGGCAAAAGAAAAGTAATGAAAGTAAATAAAAGAAAGAAAAGAAAAAAGAAAAGAAAAGATGAAAAAGGGAACAGAAAAGAAGAGAGATGAAGATAAAGAAAAAAAAGAAACTACAAAAGAAACAAAAACAAAGGAAAAGTAAAAAAGGGAAACAAAAGAAAAGACGAAAGAATAAAGAAAGAAGGTAAATAAAAAGAAAAAAGAGAAGAGAAAAAAATAAAACGAGCAGAGAAAAACAGAATCAGAAAAGGAATGAAAAAAACGAAAGAAATGTAAAAGAGAAAGAAAAAGACCTATTGACTTGAAAATAACCCCTTGAAAAAAAGACTAATTGTGGCAAATCGCAAATTTTTTGTGGAAGTTTTTTTTTCATAATGTCGTATTACTATCGGCTGTGGTATCTTTTTTACTAGGTTGGAGCTACTGCTGAAACCATGGTAGTACAAATTATTTTGTCCGGATGTCTTTAAAAAAATGATGAAACCATTTTCCTTTTTGCATCTGCAAAAACTCTTGTGGAAAAAAGGGCCCCGTTAAAGGACTTTTAGGACAAATATTTTTTTAAACGTGCAATATACCTTCTGGTATTAAGCACGAGAGTATACATAATTTATTAAAAGTGAGATGGAAGTTTTGAAAGACCGGCAGCATATATAATGCAGCTTTTGCATGATATTAGTAATTAATGTTTAGTAATGATGCAAAGGGACTGTCAGAAGATATCCCTGTTTATTAATGTCTTAAATCATCGTATTACATTGTTTTGTAAAATTCTACTTTAGCTACTTTTGGCTATCTTGGAAAGTTAGGAAAATAGCTTGGAGGTTAGGAAAATAAAACTTTCAGGGATGAGTCTACTGGCTAAAATATGTCCTGGGAAGGTATTTTAAAGTACCTTCCTCTACTCCTTCTCCCTCTAGAGGCTCCTGAAATTTGCCTACACGACAGGTCTCTAGGCCTACCTATTGAAATTTTGACAAAACAACATTTTATCTTAATTTCAAATATAAGTTTCTTTTTCTGTGGTTTTATATCTGAAAATTCAATTCCTGTTATTTTGAGTAGAATTTTAAGCCATATCAATGTTTTGTTTTTGGGGTATCTTCATTGAATAACACCTTTGTTTTGTATTTTAATAGAAGAACCAAACCAAAATTCTTTCCTCTCCTTGGCTTCAAAAAGTATACTTTACGCCCCCCCCCCTCCCAACACTAGTAAATTTACATTACTGATAACTACTTGTGGGACGGTTATTCACGTCTACAGATACAAATATTTGCGTAAATAATAATAATAATATAATGCAAAAACCTAGGCCAGAGCCTCTTATAAAACAGGAAAAAGACAATAAAAAATTTCGATAAATCTTCTAAAGTTACTGAAGTCGTACATACGTTATGTTTTTTGTTTTTTTTATATCCTGTATTTGTTATTTCGGCATTTTCTTATGTTTGTTTATGGCCGACACATCGAGCCTTGCTCTCCGTCGACCAGTTTAGAAGTTTATTTGTCATGTGTTTTTGTCAATAAAAGATCTTGTCTTGTCTTGTCTCTCGTATATTTTGTCAAACGAGTTCTTGAAAGAGCTGATGGAAGGTGCCAGAACGGTTTCTTCGGGTAGGGAGTTCCAGGTGTCGACGACTCGGTTTCGAAAGGCCCATTTGCCTACATCTTCGTAGAACCTCTCAGTTTTAAGCTTTAAGGGATTGCCACGTAGATGATTTTCGTTAAAGACCAGCAGTGCTGCTCCTGAGACGTTGTCATAGTAGCAATGGCATAGCTTGTACAACTCGATCATATCACCCCTTACAAATCTGTATGAGAGTGCTGGTAGGTGAAGCAGACGAAGACATTGTTCGTATGGGAGGTTTTTCAGACTTGAGGAGAATTTCGTCATCCGCCTTTGAACTACTTCCAGTGCATCTATATCCATGTTCAGGGATGGGCGAACTGTGTAATGACCATATTCGAGAAGGGAGTGGACTAGCGACTTGATGAAGATCGTGAGCATTCCTACATCGAGACACTTGAACGTTCTCCTGATCAGCGCTGATACCCGCGTAGCCTGTTTTATGGCCAATTCATAATGATGCGAAAAGGTCAACTTGTGGTCAACCATAATACCCAAATCTCTTTCGACTGTGCTTTGAGCCAGTGGCGTGGGCCCAATGCTGTATGATGCAGATGAACATTCAGCTCCGAGGGTCAAGTGGTGGCTTTTCGGGATATTAATTTCAATGAGCCAAGTCTTCATCCAGGCGCTAATACGGTGGAGATCTTCATGGAGTTTTAAAGAGTCTTCAGGTGACATGATGATACGATATAGCTTAGTGTCATCCGCATACAGCAGAATTGTTGAGTCGATATCATCAACTAGGTCGTTTATATAAAGGTTGAACAGAAGGGGACCAGTCGACCTTAGGTAAGTTGAAGTAACCGACAATTACAAGGCTCAGATCCTGCTCATTTCCTACAGAGGAGATTTTGGAGCATATCGCCTGATCATTTTCCAAAGAGTTTTTTGACTTCGGTAGGTTACCCCTAAAACAAGTCTTTTGCCGCTAGAGATAGTTAGCTTGATCCAAAGGCATTCGTGAGGGTTAGAATTTCCGAAGGAAACGCGCTGAGCTGAGAGTTCTTCGGAACAGTAGCATATTATTCCTCTGCCGCTTTCATCTTCCAGGCAGTGGTAGTGTAGCCATCAAGTTTAAATTCGGCCAGTGTCGGTAAGTAATCTGCAATTTTTCGGCTTCACTTTGACCATAGCAACAAGATCCGGGTTTTGCTTCCTGATTAATTCCTTTGTTTCTGATAGTTTATTGAAAAGCGAGTCAGCGTTGAAGTAAATGCATTTTGTCATTTTTTGCATTAGATTCAAAACTTTTTCACACACTAGCTCTTGGACGCAGTCCAATTACGAGATGGTCAGTGAATCCCGCTAACTAAAATAAGGAAGATTGGAAGCTCTTGTTCAGAAAAACAGTTATTTTTATTTTTTAGAAAACCATCACCTGTAGTCCAGATGAAACTTCTTTCTACTTTGAAGGATTTCTTAGGTGAATTCAATAATTTTCTTTTCCTTTTAACCGGGCACAATTTGCTGAAGTGAGGCGGGTCTTAGAATATGGGGTGCCATATTAAACAACATCATTACACCTCAATAAGTGGATGATATCCTATAATAATTTTCTGTCTTTCTGTGCTGACAGCTTGATGCTTCATAAATCGCTAACGCGTGACCAGCTTCAATCTTCAATGTGCTGTATGGGAAGAACACGGGAATGTTGAGCGAAGCAGACGAAATAGAATTTTACCTGTAATTAGTAGTAAGAGAGGTGCTGATTAAAAACTTACATTCAAACTTACGCCTGAAGGCATAGATATGTATGTAAGTTTTCAATGCATTGGACGGTTACCAGGGTCATTTGCGTACAAACAGGTCTACAGGTATTTACACTCTAGGAACGACGCAATTTCAAAGTTCAATGTCTTTTTTTTTTTTTAGTTCAAAAAACCGGTGTCTCTTCTTTTTTTACTCGCCTATTATTTTTCGTATATAATAAGGTTCCATATTTGATTCTCCATCAGTTTCGAATCGTGTTTATTCGAGTTATAAATTTTTTTATTAAAAATAAAAAAAAAATATCGATTTGATAAATTTTACAAAAAATTACCGAAAAGTGTTTTGGAGGAGATGGAATGAATGTGTACTGTATAATACACAAGTGATGATTTGCACAGTGTTGTCAATTTTAAATAGTTTATAAATAAAAAAAATTAACAAGAAATGCCTTAAAAGTGTTTTGAGGGAGTTGAGTTGCACGAGGGTTGACTTGCACGAGGGTTCTGGAACAGCCGGTGGCAGGGGCCCGGGTAGTAGTGCCAGGGGGGTCGAGGCGCACGGAGGGTCAGGTGGCCGGGGGTCCGGGGCGCGCCGGGTTCCTGTCCCGGCGGTCTTCAGGGGACCGTGGGCTATCCCTATTTCGAAAATCGGGCTCCCTGTTTTCAAAATTCCCTTTTTCTTCTGAGGCTTGGAGCATTTGCTGGCTAGATATTAAACGTAATGAAATTTATATAATTGCAATCTGCATAAAAAAACCCAATTCTTGTCAATTGTTATCAAAATTCCATTTTTTGAGTTTTGGTTACAATTGAGCTAAGTCGCTCCTTCATTACAATTTAACACTATGAACTATTTGATAAAACTTATTGGGCTAACGTCCTATTTTTAATTAATCTTGTAGCAATCCGGAGTTTTTGAAGCACGATTCACGCTTTTAAAGCTTAGTATTTCTGAGTCCAGTTGAACTGTGCACCAGTTTAGAAAATTCTCTTTTGGGGGAAGCTTTTGGTTCCGTTACATCTACGTAAAGGACCGACATACCCTTACAGGAACTAGAACTTATTATCTACAGTGAAAATAGTCACAAGTATGGTATTAATTTTTCTATATTCCACTGAAATATTTAGAATTGAGCTGAGTGTACATGTGTGTACATGTGAGCATACACATGTACACTGATGTACATTTTAGTAAAGTAATAAATTAACTTACGTAACTAACTTATATATTAGTATATTTTTCTTCTGGAAAAAAATAAAAATTTGCATATTTTTTTTCTTTTCGTTTTACTGTCCTTCCTTAATTTAATTTTAAAAAACTTGTTTTGTTTTTTTTTTATTTAATTTATGATCGTTTTTTAGTTAATGCAGCTTTTATTTGAATAAAAATTTTACTTTTATTTTGCTAAATGGACGTCTTTACAAATTAACTTACGTGACTAACTTCTATATTCGTCTATTTTTCTTCTGGCAAAAAATACAAAGTTGCAGATTTTTGAAGATATGAGCTTTTTTTTTCTTGTTCTTTTAACTGTTTAACAGCGCAATGCTGTCTAAACACTGCGGGAAACTTCCTAAGAAGAGTTTTTGATGCAAAACGTCACCTATGAAAAGATTCTTTTAAAAGAAACACTTCAAATTGAAAAAAAAGAAACCATAAGCAAATAATCTTAACAAAGTTTAACTTTTTGAAAAAAAGGACACTTTTTGGACATTTTCCAAAATCAAAACCAAATGGTTTTATTTTCTTCTTTTTTTGACTGCTTTTAATTTGTACATTACTTTTAGGCTTTGGTAACGGCTTACACACACACACACACACACACACATTGGTATATCTGACTTGCATTTCTCAATTAAAAGTCTATCAGAGGGTACATTCCCTTTTGCATACAGTGCAGTTACGCCAAAAAACAGCATATCTCTCTAACTTCATCCTGAACATGGGGTAAATCCTTCCCCTTGGTATATGATGTCTGACATAGTTATTAGATATTTCGACTATGCTGAACAAAATGGCTTTCTAAAAATTTGGATTGTGTAACTTTGGGGAAATTGAAAATTGAATAGAGCATAGTTACCCTTTCAGTTTTTTTTTTTTTTTTTGCTAACTTAAAAAGAGCACTAGAACTTTTAATTGTCATTAAAATGAGTCCCTACAGTAGGATGTCCGCTACTATCCTAAGCTTCAGCTGAAGCTAGCTTCAAACATTGAACCTAAAAGATTTATATTACCATAGTTACGAAGTGTTTATAGAATTGGTGGTCTTTAAAAAGACCGTTGGTTAGTCATGAGTGTGATGTCTATTGTAATAATACATCATTGTTTGTCGTCCACTCAGTATGATTCCAATCTATATTAGGGACTTGCTTCTTCTTCTTCTTAGAATATCTGACACACATATTCCGAGAAGGAATATGTATCGGTACCCATTTACTAAAAAATCGAACTTCGTCCTCGGGGTTGTGTATCATACCCGGAAATTTCTCACAGCCAAAATCTTCCAGATTGAATATTGGTATATCTGACTTGCATGTCTCAATTAAAAGTCTATCAGAGGGTACATTCCCTTTTGCATACAGTGCAGTTACACCAAAAAAACAGCATATCTCTCTAACTTCATCCTGAACATGGGGTAAATCCTTCCCCTTGGTATATGATGGATGAATCGTTCTATTATACAAACCCATTTTGTTTATAAAGTAAAGTGTACTCCGCCAGCTCTCTTCACTGTACGCATACATATTATAGTTTATAAACCAGTGATAACAAGAGACCTCCTGAAGATCAGTAGTCATCAGAAGAAATGAGCATTCAAAAATCACACCACACGCTGATTTCTTCACCCCAATGTACTCACAATCAAAAACCCCATACATTTTTGAACTTATACTGATAAAATGGGCATTCAAAACTGTTTAAAAAATCCAAATTGAAATTACATTATATACCAAAGAAACTGAATACATTAACATCTAAAACAAAGCATATGCAACGCTAAGATATCTATTATCAGATTCAAACGCTTAATACCCGCAAGCATATGCGAGTCAAATTTCATCTTAAAGTGCCAACGTATCTGATAGAATAATCTAGGTCTTATGATCAATTTCATAAAACCTATAATTTTCACCTTTTTCTCCATTAAGCATCAATTACTTCAAGAAATTGCTCAAATTTTTAAATTGAAAAATGAGTGTGCTGTTCTATTAGTAAAGAGAATCTTTCATGCTTTTATCATAAAAAATGTGGAAGTTTGTAGTTTTGACAGAGTAGACGGATTTTGGACGTGACTTTATTGTACATGATGATGAGTCTGTCCAATTTTTTTTTTTCCTGTAAAGTTAGATAAATTTAATATTAAATTTTATGCCTTTTGTCTTATTTATTTTATCAACAAAATTTTAAATTTAAAAATTAGTGTGATGGTATCTTATTAAATATAATATTTCTTGATTTTATAATAAAAAATAGGGAATTTTGAAGTTTTGACAGAGTAGAAGGAGTTTGTACGGGAATTAATTTATCATGGGGCGGAGGGTTTCCAAAATTTTTATTCCGGAAACGTGATCTAACGTTTAAATTAAATTTTAGTTCTTTTGTCTTAGAGATTTGCTCATCAATTTTTTAAATTTAAAAATGAGTTTGCTTTTCTATTATTAAATATAATATTTAATTATTTTATAATAAAATTTGTTTAATTTTGCTTTTTTTACACCGGATAATTTTTGTTGCAGTTTATTTAGTGTAAATGAGTAGTTGTGGTTAAAGACTTGTAATATTATTTGGGACAATTTCCAGATTTTTTTTTCAGTAACAGAGGGATAACTATTAAATTATCTAGTTTTTCGTTAGTAGTAGTGATTTTAAACTAAAATTATTAAATTGAAATATGTGTGTGATGTTCTATTAGTAAAGAGAATCTTTCATGCTCTTATCATCAAAAATATGGTATTTTGTAGTTTTGACATAGTAGAAGGATTTTGTCCGGGCATTAAATTTACATGGGGCGGAGTGTTTAAAATTTTTTTTTTAAGGAAACGTGAGTTAAATTTTAAATTAAATTTTATGTCTTTTGTCCTAGGGATTTGCTCCTCAAATTTTTAAATTTAAAAATGAGTGTGCTGTTCTATTATTAAATAGAATATTTCAATATTTGATAATCAAAATTGTGTAATTTTGCATTTTGGACCGAGTATCATTTGTTTGTAGGGGTATTAATGTTCCAGGAGGCGGTGTTGGTCCTAATTTGACTTTGAGCTGTGGAACCAGTACAGATTTTTTTTTCATTAAATGTTGTATAACTTTTAAATAAAATTTTTTGAGTTTATTAGTAGGGATTTTATCCTCAAATTTTTTAATTGAAAAAATGAGTGTGCTTTTCTATTAGTAAATATAATATTTAATTATTTTATCATAAAAATTTTTGACTTTTGCATTAATTACAGAGTTTCAGTTGTTGTGAAGGTTAGTACTAGTCCCGGCCGCTGGTTGTGTCCATGTCATAACATGAACTGGTGACACCGTAAAGATTTTTTTTTTCAGTCAAAGTTATTATTATATAACAAGAAAATACAATAAATTAAAAAAAAAACTTAAAAAAAAAAGCAGATATAATAAAATGAAAAAAAATTTTAAAAAAAATTTTTTTTTTTTTTTCTTGTTTTTTCGTGAAGGGGGAGGGAGGGATTTTTTTTTTTTTTTTTTTTTTTTTTTTTTTTTTTTTGAAGGGGGAGGGAGGGATTTTTCCGTGGAGATGGGGCTAGATTTACTGGCATTATTTAGAAAACGATAATACAATAAATTAAAAAAAGTTTTTTCAACTGAAAGTAAGGAGCAAAATTAAAAAACTTAAAACGAAGAGAATTATTACGTATACGCTAAACAGTTCATGATAAAAAAGATAGTTTCCATTTTTTTAAGGTTAATTTAGATGAGGTTATGTGCGGCACACATAACCTCATCTAAATTAACCTTAAAAAAATGAAACTATCTTTTTTATCATGAACTGTTTAGCGTATACGTAATAATTCTCTTCGTTTTAAGTTTTTTAATTTTGCTCCTTACTTTCAGTTGAAAAAACTTTTTTTAATTTATTGTATTATCGTTTTCTAAATAATGCCAGTAAATCTAGCCCCATCTCCATGGAACAATCCAGCCCTCCACCGTCAAAAAAAAAAACAAAAAGAAAAAAAAAAAAAACACATAAGAACCCAAAAACAAAACAACAAAAAAAATTTTTTTTAATTTTTGGTTTAATTTATTTATCGTTGCGGATTTTTGACAGTTTTTTTAATTTATTTTATTTTAGTTTTATAAATAATGCCAGTTTCCGGAAAAAAAATCTGTAAAGTTTCCCCTGAAAATTTCACCCCTGGAAACCCCCTCCTCATGTAAAATTAATCCCCGTACAAAATCCTTCTACTCTGTCAAAACTGCAAAATTCCACATTTTTGATGATAAAAGCTTGAAAGATTCTCTTTACTAATAGAACAGCACACTCATTTTTCAATTTAAAAATTTGATGAGCAAATCCCTAAGACGAAAGACCTAAAATTTAATTTAAAAGTTAGCTCACGTTTCCGGAAAAAAAAAAATCTGTAAAGTTTCCCCCTGAAAGTTTAACCCCAGGAAACCCCCCTCCTCAGGGAAATGTAAACACCGTACAAAATCCATCTCCTCTGTCAAAACAGCAAAATTCCACATTTTTGATGATAAAAGCTTGAAAGATTCTCTTTACTAATATAACAGCACACTCATTTTTCAATTTAAAAATTTGAGGAGCAAATCCCTAAGACAAAAGACCTAAAATTTAATTTAAAAGTTAGCTCACGTTTCCGGAAAAAAAAATTTGGAAACCCTCCTCCTCATGTAAAATTAATTCCCGTACAAAATCCTTCTACTCTGTCAAAACTACACAAGTCCACATTTTTGATGATAAAAGCATGAAAGATTCTCTTTACTAATAGAACAGCACACTCATTTTTAGATTTAAAAATTTGAGTGGAAAATCCCAAAGACAAACCACCACAATTTTATTTTAATATGATGACACCTTTACCTTAAAAAAAAATAGGCAAATTGTCCCACTTAACAGTTAAAATCTGGAACCCAAACTCCGAATTGAAAATTAATAAACGGACAAACTAAGGAGCTAAGGTCCATAAGAACAAATTAAAAAATGTTTTGTAGCAAATATTGAAATATTATATTTAATAATATAACAGCACACTAATTTTTAAATTTAAATATTTTAGGAGCAAATCCCTACTACAAAAGACCTAAAATTTAATTTAATTTAAAATTAAGCTCACGTTTCCTAAAAAATAAATTTGTAAACCCTCCTCACCATGAACAATAAATTCCAGGCCAAAATCCTTATACTCTGACAAAACTACAAAAATCCCAATTTTTTATTTTAAAAGCAAGATTTATTATCTGTAAAAATATAACATAAAAATCTTTTATAAATTTAAATTTTTGAGTATAAAAGACCAAAGAACAAAGAACTAAAATTTTTTTTAAAATTTTGAAAAAGTTTCCGGAAAAAAAAAAATTGGAACCACTCCTCCGCATGTACAATTAATTCACGTACAAAATCCTTATACTCTGTCAAAACTACAAAATTCCACATTTTTGATTATAAAAGCTTGAAAGATTCTCTTTACTAATATAACAGCACACAATTTCTTGAAGTAATTGATGCTTAATGGAGAAAAAGGTGAAAATTATAGGTTTTATGAAATTGATCATAAGACCTAGATTATTCTATCAGATACGTTGGCACTTTAAGATGAAATTTGACTCGCATATGCTTGCGGGTATTAAGCGTTTGAATCTGATAATAGATATCTTAGCGTTGCATATGCTTTGTTTTAGATGTTAATGTATTCAGTTTCTTTGGTATATAATGTAATTTCAATTTGGATTTTTTAAACAGTTTTGAATGCCCATTCTATCAGTATAAGTTCAAAAATGTATGGGATTTTTGATTGTGAGTACATTGGGGTGAAGAAATCAGCGTGTGGTGTGATTTTTGAATGCTCATTTCTTCTGATGACTACTGATCTTCAGGAGGTCTCTTGTTATCACTGGTTTATAAACTATAATATGTATGCGTACAGTGAAGAGAGCTGGCGGAGTACACTTTACTTTATAAACAAAATGGGTTTGTATAATAGAACGATTCATCCATCATATACCAAGGGGAAGGATTTACCCCATGTTCAGGATGAAGTTAGAGAGATATGCTGTTTTTTTGGTGTAACTGCACTGTATGCAAAAGGGAATGTACCCTCTGATAGACTTTTAATTGAGAAATGCAAGTCAGATATACCAATATTCAACCTGGAAGATTTTGGCTGTGAGAAATTTCCGGGTAAGATACACAACCCCGAGGACGAAGTTCGATTTTTTAGTAAATGGGTACCAATACATATTCCTTCTCGGAATATGTGTGTCAGATATTCTAAGAAGAAGAAGAAGCAAGTCCCTAATATAGATTGGAATCATACTGAGTGGACGACAAACAATGATGTATTATTACAATAGACATCACACTCATGACTAACCAACGGTCTTTTTAAAGACCACCAATTCTATAAACACTTCGTAACTATGGTAATATAAATCTTTTAGGTTCAATGTTTGAAGCTAGCTTCAGCTGAAGCTTAGGATAGTAGCGGACATCCTACTGTAGGGACTCATTTTAATGAAAATTAAAATTTCTTGTTCTCTTTTTAAGTGAACAAAAAAAAAAAAAAAAAAACTGAAAGGGGTAACTATGCTCTATTCAATTTTCAATTTCCCCAAAGTTACACAATCCAAATTTTTAGAAAGCCATTTTGTTCAGCATAGTCGAAATATCTAATAACTATGTCAGACATCATATACCAAGGGGAAGGATTTACCCCATGTTCAGGATGAAGTTAGAGAGATATGCTGTTTTTTGGCGTAACTGCACTGTATGCAAAAGGGAATGTACCCTCTGATAGACTTTTAATTGAGAAATGCAAGTCAGATATACCAATGTGTGTGTGTGTGTGTGTGTGTGTAAGCCGTTACCAAAGCCTAAAAGTAATGTACAAATTAAAAGCAGTCAAAAAAAGAAGAAAATAAAACCATTTGGTTTTGATTTTGGAAAATGTCCAAAAAGTGTCCTTTTTTTCAAAAAGTTAAACTTTGTTAAGATTATTTGCTTATGGTTTCTTTTTTTTCAATTTGAAGTGTTTCTTTTAAAAGAATCTTTTCATAGGTGACGTTTTGCATAAAAAACTCTTCTTAGGAAGTTTCCCGCAGTGTTTAGACAGCATTGAGCTGGTAAACAGTTAAAAGAACAAGAAAAAAAAAAAGCTCATATCTTCAAAAATCTGCAACTTTGTATTTTTTGTCAGAAGAAAAATAGACGAATATAGAAGTTAGTCACGTAAGTTAATTTGTAAAGACATCAATTTAGCAAAAGAAAAGTAAAATTTTTATGCAAATAAAAGCTTCATTAACTAAAAAACGATCAGAAATTAAATAAAAACAAAACAAAACAAGTTTTTAAGACTGAAAGTATGGAACGACATTAAAACGAACAGAAATAAAATCTGCAACTTTGTATTTTTTGCCAGAAGAAAAATAGACGAATATAGAAGTTAGTTACGTAAGTTAATTTATTACTTTAATAAAATGTACATCAGTGTACATGTGTATACTCACATTTACACACATGTACACACAGCTCAATTCTAAATTTTTCAGTGGAAGATAGAAAAAGTAATACCATACTTGTGAATATTTTCACGGTAGATAAAAAGTTCTAGTTCCTGTAAGGGTATTTCAGTCCTTTACGTAGATGTAAAGGAACCAAAAGCTTCCCCCAAAAGAGAATTTTCTAAAATGGTGCACATTTCAACTGGACTCAGAAATACTAAGCTTTAAAAGCGTGAATCATGCTTCAAAAACTCCGGGGTGCTACAGGATTAATTAAAAATAGGACGTTAGCCCAATAAGTTTTATCAAATAGTTCATAGTGTTAAATTGTAATGAAGGAGCGACTTAGCTCAATTGTAACCAAAACTCAAAAAATGGAATTTTGATAACAATTGACAAGAATTGGGTTTTTTTATGCAGATTGCAATTATATAAATTTCATTACGTTTAATATCTAGCCAGCAAATGCTCCAAGCCTCAGAAGAAAAAGGGATTTTGAAAACAGGGAGCCCGATTTTCGAAAAAGGGATACCCCCCGTGCAACTGAACCCCCCATGTAACTGAACCCCTCTATAACCGGAACCCCGTACAACTGAACCTCCGTGCTACTCGACCCCCATTTAACTAATCCCCGTGCAACTGAACCCGTATGTAACTGACCCCTCGTGCAAGTCAACCCTCGTGCAACTCAACTCCCTCAAAACACTTTTCAGCCATTTCTTGTTAATTTTTTTATTTCTAAACTATTTAAAATTGACAACACTGTGCAAATCATCACTTGTGTATTATACAGTACACATTCATTCCATCTCCTCCAAAACACTTTTCGGTCATTTCTTGTTAAAATTAACAAATCGATAATTTTTTTTTCTTTGTAATAACAAATATGCTTTCTCTAATATAAACGACTCGAAACTGATGGAGAATCAAATATGGAACCTGATTATATACAAAAAATAATAGGCGAGTAAAAAAGAAGAGACACCGGTTTTTTGAACTAAAAAAAAAAAAAGACATTGAACTTTGAAAGTACGTCGTTCCTAGATTGTAAATACCTGTAGACCTGTTTGTACGCAAATGACCCTGGTAACCGTCCAATGCATTGAAAACTTACATACATATCTATGCCTTCAGGCGTAAGTTTGAATGTAAGTTTTTAATCAGCACCTCTCTTACTACTGTAATTTTAATAAAATTTTTTACTATTTTCTTTTTATTTAATTATGTTTGGCGTTTCTATGGTTGATAACAATATATATTGACAAGGGTTATTTCTTAGTCCTTTTTTTTTTTTTACCAAGCTTCGTTTGCAGTTTTATAATTTTTCCAATAAAGAAATGCAGCTCATCCTTATAAGCATATCATACAGTTATCTAAGTATTTGGGAAATATTGTCAGAAGCCAAATGAATGTTTACGTCTACATTGTTCCTGCTAATCAAAAGTGTTTTTTCTTATGCCCCTTGTTAATAGTATATTTATTTATGTTTTGTTTTTGCTGTTGTTTTTCGGTTAATCAAGTTAATTTTCGCAGTTATTATGATTATGACGATATGTATTCTTTTTTTGTATGTCCAACTATTTAAATACCCAAATATGCGAGATCTGCTCACCGTTGAGGGTTAATATTTTTTTTTATAGTTTTAAGAGATATAGATAAAACAGTTAAACAGTTATACCCAGTTTCTGTAAGTAGTATTTTATTTCATAAATAGCTCTCACGCTATTTTCGATGTGTGATTTTAAGCCCTTTTCGAAGCTCATGCCATGCTGACTCTAGCGTATCGGTATCGGATCATTTACCAATCTCCAACTTTTTCGTTATTGATAGTGTTCTCTTTAGAAAAGACGAAAAGAAACGGAAGTGAGAATTCAAATATGACTGGAAGAAAATAAATGCTGTTGTATATAAAGCAGACCTTGATGCCACACTTCACAAAATTTAGATCCCTTTCCAACTGCTGCAACAATCCTCAGAACTCGCCGAGTCGGAGAAAAAAATTCTAATCAATATTTACTGTAGTGAAATCACTACATCACTTTGTGCTGAACGTTGTACCGTTCCTGTACGTAAAGTTCGTTCGGGTTCAGAAATACCTGGCTAGTTGATAAATCCGGCTTTACAGCAAAGTTGTAAATCTTCAAATTTTTGGCACCAAATATGGGCCGAATGACTGCGACCGGCAGAAATTTGTTGCCATTAATTACATACGGTTATATACCAAATGTCGTTTTGCTAAGTGTCTTGTCAATCACAAAGCTGAGATTATTTATTGCATGAGCGATTGTCTCGCAACTAAGTCAAATGAAATCTTGAGATTCATCGGGGTAAATAAAAGTAAAAAAGTGTCGCTTCAGAGCTTCCCAGTGAGAGTGACTGGATCAGTTATTTCAGCTGTGAATTTTCTCCACCTGATCCAGTGTTAGAAACCCGCTATGAATCAGTGCTAATGAATAGTCTAGTTGATACTAAACCAGATATTGGTTTCATAGTTACGAACTCTAACGCTTACAGTGCTATCATTCGCCTTCGACAAAAGTTCTCATTTGGTTATGATCAATTATGTGGTTTTCATTTATTAGATCCAAGTGATAAGCTGCTGCAGCATCTACATTTGTTCTATCGAATCATGTTTAATTCTGGTATTGTCCCCGATTCTTTTTGTGTTGGGACATTGACACCTGTTCCGAAAAAAAAAGATAAAGATAGCCCGCAATGTTGATCCCGCAATGATGGAATCCGCCAGGGAGGGGTAACGTCACCACCATTGTATAATAATAGTGTGGTTGCACCCAAGAAAAAGGTTAGAATTAGTTTTATTTTAAAGGTTGGACCATTCCATACTCATTTACGCTGACGAAATCCTGAATTTAAGTAGAACTTTATCGTCTTCTGAGGAGAATTTTTCTGTTCTTAGTTGGGAATATGCCGAAATCGGTCTCAAATTTAATGCTTCAAAGGTAGAGGTCCTTTCTTTCGGCGAATCTGTCGGTGATGTCGGATGCGTACAGTTAGGAAATCAGAGTGTTCAGTTATCTACTTGTATTAAGTATCTCGGTCCTCCAATAGGGTATAGTATAAAAACGACAAGGGCTCTCCTTATCTCTCATCTAAGTGAGAAATTTAGAAAAGCGTTTGGTATGCTAGTTCGCTGTAAAGCTTGCTACAGATGGTGTATTCTCGCTCGTATCTTTAACGCTTTTGCGATGCCGCATGTCATCGCATTGACTCCATTTTGGAACATGTTTACGGCTACTGAAAAGAAGACTTTTAGTTCCGTATATTTTCATTTCGCGAAATTTCTCTTATGAATACCCATATGATCTAGAAACAAAAGACTAGTGTTAGCCTGCGGGATAACTGAGCCACTAACACTGGCTGAGCAGTGTCGCGGTGATTACTTTCTAGGCTTGATAGGACAAACAGCCTCCTCCCTACTTTTGATTTTACTTTTGATTTTCACCCTTTTTTATTTTATTTTTCATTTATTATTTCCTTTCCTCTCTTAGCTTCATATGTCCACCCTACTATGTCTTAGTAGAAATATTTGAATCTAATTTTGGTAGTATAGTCTTTTTTCCGAGTGTGTTCTTCTTTCTTTTGTTTTTTTTTCTTTTTATCCACTCCATATTGAACCCTTGTCTGGTTGTTTTTTTGGCAATAAAGATATTGATTGATTGATTGATATTTCTCCCAAAAAATGAGGAAAACAATATATAATTGGGAATCCGAAAGAATAGTATTGAAAACAAAAATTATGAGAGCTGGTCCGGCAAAACCTCTTTAAGTTGCTGAAAAATCAGGGGCTGAATAAAAATGTCTACTAACACAAACTAGTCTCGGTTTCAAGTCACCAGACGCCAGAAACTCAAAAGTTGCACTAACTACAAAAGTAGAGGGGCAAATATACCTATATGAAAATACATATACCTATGGGCAGAGCCCAACTTTTACTGGTGTCCCCCCAAACAATAATGGTAACATGATTGTAATAAAAGGTTGCAAGATTGTAGATTGCATTGTAAGATTGTAATGTAGATAAAATATATTGTAAGACTGTAATCACAGGTTTGAAACTGTAAGCTTTAGCAAGATTGTTAGAAATGTAGACATGAATTCGATAATTAATGAAGGTGCTTCGCAATTATGGATGTCTGGAAAACCCTTAGTTGCGAGACAGTTAATGTCAAAAAGATATATATATATAAATATATATATATATATATATATATATATATATATATATATATATATATATATATATATATATATATATATATATATATATATATATATATATATATATATATATATATATATATATATATATATATATATATATATATATATATATATATATATATATATATATATATATATATATATATATATATATATATATATATATATATATATATATATATATATATATATATATATATATATATATATATATATATATATTTATATATATATATATTTTTTTTTTTAAGGTAATCAGGTAAAATATGAATTTTATTTGGAAATTTCAAGTTTATAGGTAATTTTTTAGAATTTTTGAACCCTTCTTCCTAAATAAGTATTGTGTTGTTTAAGTATATTTTTCATGGTTTGTTGAGGTTTTTGTAAGGGAAGAATGGTTCAAATTGTATCCATCTTATTTTCATTTTTTTATTATTAATTCTTTTTTTTTTATGGAAGCTTGAAGGGGTAATATAAAGTTGGGAATGTAGTTGAAGCCACCGCCAAAGGATTCTCCTAAAGGGGGGGGGAGCATCCTACAAGCAGTACGTGCGTTGTATTTTGTTTTGTTTTTATTTGTGATGTAGTATGCCCCGGAGAGTAACCTGTTGTATTTGATTGCCTTAATTCATTTTTAGTTGGTATAAAAGGGAAATTAATTCGTTTTTCTTTCTTTAAAAAGGGAGTCTATAGTTAGGATGATAAAAATGTTATATTGGATTAATTTAGTTTTTTTTTAAATTTCAGAGATATAAAGGAGGAGAAAATAGAGGAAGAGAAGTTTTTTGGTGGTTGTAGTTGGTTGAAGTTTGTAATTCTGTTGAATTTATTTTTTAATAGGAGAAAAATGAAGATGAGGGGTAAAAGATAAAAAGGGTAAAAATGGAAAAAAGGAAAGGGGGAAAAAAAATGAAAATATAGGATAAAAATACAGAAAATGATAATGAAGGCTAATAATCCTTGTTAAAATTTTGATAATGTTAAATATTTATAGTGGCAGAGTTTGTTTGCATCAATATTGTTTGGATAACAAATTTAAAAAATAAATGTCATTTTTAAATTAGTGTAGGTGACATTATAGTTTTGAAATTATGTGAAAAAGATTATTATGTCACCGAGAGGAGAGGAGCTGGGCTTTAAATTAAAAAAAAGAAAAAAGAAAGAAAGAAATGGATATTTGTGAAAGGCATCGAAAGATTGATACTTGGTTCATTACCCTATTATGTCTTTAACTAAATATTCATTCTCGAATAATAAATAGAATCACCTTTAGCCTAAACTGTTATAATTAGAGAGTTTGTACACCAAGCAGGTTTTATATCGTCACCACTGAGCATTTACCGAATCTTACACCGCAAACTTCAATTACTGTATTGGTTGGGAAAATCAAATTCTTTTTAAAGTTTCAGACTAGCACCCAAGTGCCCACTCAATCTGAAATTAATTTATCAATAGTCGGTGTAGCTAATTCATAATTATTATCTTTTTCCTCCAACAAACACGTGTAAAAACTGTGAAATTAGTAAATAATACTTCAGCATATTTTAGTGTATTTGAAGGTATTTAATAAACAACAATCATGTAAAGGACATCAAACTGGTCCTTTCGTAACTAAAAAAACTAAAAAAAAGATTTTTCTGCAGTATTACCCCTCTTCCTTAAATAACTTTTGGCTCTGAGCCCTCCTTTCAACTGTAGTGGTGTCTTCACTCCGTATTTCGTGAAGTGCTGTCCCTGTTACTGAGAAATAAAATTTTAATCAAATTCTAAAGACTGCACACGAAACCTGTCAACCTGACTTCAAGTGGTTTTTCTCGAGCCAAATAATATTGTTTATTTTTATGAGTATCGTCAAAGAGGAACTGGTCCAATCATGGAACATTCCAATGCTAAGGTAAATTATCATTACTTTTTTAAATAAATGTCATTAACGGGATGGTATACAGATGGGCCTAGAATGTTGCTGTACGGCTATGTGGTTGTTATTAAGATCCATATGTTTTCTTCTTTTTAAGGACCATTTTTTACAGTTTTTGCTGATTAGAGTAAATAGTCACTTCTTGACCGCGATTCGATTCTAAAAATGAGTGTGAAATCTTCATAATATGGTTGAAGTTGGTTTTAAAGTGGCGTAAATAAATGAGAAGTGGCGTAAAGAATCAGTTGAAAAACAGCCTTTGAATCTAAGAATGTAAAACAAAAATTTAAAAATATAACTAAAATAAGTATGAAAATCTAAAAATGGATTTCAAGCTGCTCATTATGATCTCCTTCTTCCTGAGAAGATTTAGCGGGAAAAATCCAAACATTTATGTGAATATTAGAGGAGTGAATCTTGGAGACCATATTATTAAATATATGCAAGTCTTATATTCCTATGTTTGGCTTGCAACATTAGCTAGATTAAATTTTACCGTAGTTATAATAAAAGTTATTGAAAATGACGGTTTAACCCCAAAGTGAGCACAACTAAATATCAAAATATTACCTATACCCTATTTAAAGTGCACGACAAAGAGAATGGGAAACTTATAAAAGTGGAAACTGGCAGTAGTGTCGACAAAAAAAAACTATCATCACCATCTAGGTACATTTAATGATGATAAAGAGTAGCCTATTTACAGTTTTGTCGTAAAAAAGCTAAAACTAGGATTTTTTGGAAACTAATAAACTGAAAATGTTTTGTTAATAAATTAATATGCTGTTAAAATTTGGCCTGTAAATTTTGTGGGAGGCAGGAAGGGGGACGCTAATCATGATGTTAAGAACAGCACAGTCTTAGGATCTGCAACCGTTTAAAATATTTTATAAATTGGTGTCTTCTTAAAAAAACTTTTTATCCTAAATGAAAATGCAACGACTTTAGATGTTTTGCATAAACTGTTTTGTTACGTCAGTGCTACTAAGCAATTTGCGGATTTTGTTTGCTGACCAAACAGTTCCTGGTAACGAACTAGAGCAAGGAGCGACGCGGCGCAATAGTAACAGAATGTCTAAAAACTAGAGTTTTTGTGTCAATAGATAACATTAAAAGAATTAGCTTATTATGCTGATTCCGAATATATAAGGCTTATTAAGTTTAGTGTTACCCGTTAAAAGATAGGAGGCTGAGAAAATTTTTCGTATTTCGAAAAAGGGAGAACACACCCTAAAAGTCAAGAAATGTTAACAAAAATCACACAATAAGATTTGACGTATCAGATAATCCTACTGTATTGGTTTCAAGCTTCTAACCACAAACAGTACGGAATTTTGTATTTTGTGGATCATGAATGCGTCTTCATTTGTTTGTTTTCTGTTTTTTTTTCAGGGGTGATCGAATCGAACCCAATGGTCCTAAAAAATAGGCATTGGGCTCATTGAGCGAAAATTAAAAGCTCTAGTGCCCTTTTTAAGTGGCCAAAAAGATTTGGGGCAAATAGCCCTACACACCCCAATCACCCTTTCCCAAAGTTGTCTGACCAAAATTGTGAGATAGCCAGTGTTTTAGCATAGTTCAAAGGTCTAATAACTATGTTTTTGGTGTTGATATGATCTTCCATAGTCCCTGGGGAACCAATGGCCCTAGAGGATCGGCAGAGGGCTCATTGGAAGAGAAATTGAAACTTCTAATGACCTTTTTAAGTAATCGAAAATAATGGAGGACAGTTAGCCCCCTTCCCTGGCTGGTCCCCTTCCCTCAAATTCACCCGATCAAAATTTTTAAATAGCCATTTCGTTCAGAATAGCTGTTTGGGTCGAATAAATATGCATTTTGGGATAAAATGAACCGTCCAAATTCCTGGGGAAAGGGCTACAAGTTGTGAAATTTTCGATATTGATCACCTATAGTATTCGTAATTATAATGTAAATCTCAGAGTCTTGTGGTAGAACGTTCACCTGGAAATGAAGATATTACCAGTTCAAAAACCGGTAATTGTTTCAATTTTATTTTCAGAAAAAATGAAAAGCTATGAGTTCAATTTTGACATAAAATAATACGGTGGGGTGGTGATGTTTTTTTTTCAGAGGTGATCGTATCGAAAAATTCCAACATTTAAAAATTATAACCACCTCTACTTTAATACACTTTATCGTTCTAATACGCTCTGTAAAATCAGACGGCCTCTTAGCCCCGAGACACACTTGGAATTTTTTATCGAGAATTTTTTTACATAATGTTTCTTATGCTGATTCCGAATATATAAGCTATTTTACATAGCTTATTATGCTGATTCCGAATATATAAGGCTTATTAGGTTTAGTGTTACCCATTAAAAGATAGGAGGCTGAGAAAATTTTTCGTATTTCGAAAGAGGGGGAAACACAGAGTGTTTCTTAGTGGTGTGTAGGATAGTATTGCAACAGACACATTGGGCAAAAAAAGGGGGAAAAAAGAAAAAAAACGCTTGGTAAAACAAACGTCGGCAGCAGCAATGCAACCGTCTATTGTTATCACAATAAACGAAGGGCAAAATAAACGATCGTTTATTTTAACGCCTACGAAGCGGAATGAAATGGAAGGGGGCACACTCTTTTTTTACTACTGTTAAATGAGAGTGTTTACAGAAGGTATATCATTAAAAAAAACAACTAAAAACTAAATTGGAATTCCTGAATGAATTTTTCCTGAGAAGGGAGAGGAAGATTGTAAAAAAAAGCTAGATAATTTGATTAAGGATAGCCCAGAAATTCAAAGAAGATTGAAGTGTCAGGGGATTGGGCTCAAATTAGCCCCTGCCTTCTACCCTAAGCAAATCAAAGTCTATTTATTATAAATAAATAAAATGAGTGTTATCCCAATTTATGGGACCTAAACTAAGTGGTATTTATGCAAAATTTGAATTTTTTTCACGAAAAATTTCTACATTTTGGTTTTCAAAATTACCTTTTTAAGCCTCGGAAAAAGCAAATTCTCTGATGCTTTTCATTAAAAGCTGAAAAAATGATAGAAAAAAATTGAAAAAAACTTAAACTCGTCTTCTAGCTACATGACACCAATTAAACAGCAATTTTACCCTATATTTTCATACATAATAAGGGAGAAAAAAAGAAAAAAAAGGAATATTAAAAGGATAATAAAGGATTATAAAAGGAATATTATAATTCATATATAATAATATTCCATATAATAAGGGAGTACCTTATTTTACCAATTTTACTGCCCGGGTTTTTATTTTACGGTAATTTTACAACAGTAGCTGTGACCCTCCATTGTCCCTGGGGAAATGGCTGTAAGTTTAGCAATTATGGTAAAATAAGGGGAATGGTATCGAACCCATTGTCCTACCGATCGACAGAGGCCTCTTTCAAATGGAAAAATTAAGGTTCTAGCCACCTTTTTAAGTCACCAAAAAGACTGGAGAGCACTTCCCTGAATATTTATTAATCGGCCAGGTAATGCTAATGATGTATATTTATATTTTCTTTGCTTTCTAAATTGGCATTATTTTCCAGTAGGAACCAATGGTAGTAGCCAAAAGTTGGGGCTAGTAAGAAGGAGGCATGTTAAGAAAATAATTCTTACTTTATAATACTAACTTTATAATATGTAAAGAAAAATTGCCTTTAATACATTTTGAAGGCACTCCTTTTACTTTACCCCCTCCCTCCTTTGTGTGAAAATATACAACCCAAATTCTACATTTCTGAGTATTTTTCTGTTTCTTGATTTTTGTCATCACTGATTCAATTTCTGCGTACACAGTGAAAACATGACTAAAAGTATGGGACATTAAGGGGCTGGGAAAAAAAGTATAGTGGAAGTTAAAGCTTTTTCCCAATTTTTTTTTAGTTGGTATAACCTTGACCAACTTTCGACTATGTAATAACGAAAATAACCAGCTTCAGGAAATTAACCAACTCATGTTTAAATATTTTTAAAGCAGTTTTTGTAATCAAACAATCAGCATATAATGAAAAATATATCACAAAATAAAATATTCCAGTCCTTGACTGTGAAATACAGGAAGAAAAATAACGAAAAGCACATAGGAAATTGGGAAATTCACGAACAAAAAATTATTTTGCATTATTAACATATCGAAAAAAAAATTATTTCTTACTTCTTGATAGATTAGTTATGCCACTTGGCCTTCAAAAATCGTGTTAACCATTTTGTGTCTTATGGATTTTCCGACATTATTTGAAAAACGATCAGAAACTAATGAAAAAAAATATTTTGACTGAAAGTAAGGAGTGACATTAAAACTTAAAACAAACAGAAACTATTCCGTATATGAAAGAGGCTGCCCCCTCATCAACGCCGCACTATTTACGCTAAAGTACTTATTACTTTAAAAAGTAGATTTATGACAAAGAGTCAAACTTTAGCGTAAAGAGCGAGGTGTTGAGGGGGCAGCAAACTCTTCCATACGGAATAATTTCTGTTTGTTTTAAGTTTCAATGTCACTCCTCACTTTCAGCTGATAAAACTTGTTTTTTTATTTAAGTTTAATCAATTCTGCCTAGTTTCTTCTGGTTCTGGGTGAATGAATCCTTACGTCAGATAATTAGATGGCGGTCTAGTTATGCAAGTAGTATGACCATATGCAGTCCGGACTTTACACCCTTGTTTGGGCACTAAAGAATGCCTATATTTGGGTCATTGACCTACTTACACGACTATACTACAAGAAATAATGTATTAGCATAATCCAGTCAGCATCTCATTTACAGACATCTGTCTGTAGTCCTACATGATTGACAAGGAAAGTTGATGATTTAATTCTATGAATAATTTTTTTGTTTGGATTGAATAAAAGTGGTTTTATCACGCGCTTGGGTATAGTAAACCGGTGAAGGTATTTTCCCCAATGAATCAATTGCTATGGCATTTTTTTAGAGGGAGCTTATGGTAATCCATGTCCAACCTCCAAAGACCCAATACCCCTCCTTCAAAATTTTTGCCCTCACCTGATTTTTTTTGTACTTATTTTCTTTTGAACATAATTTTTTTTGACTTAGATTATGTTTTATTTTCTTTTTACTTAGAAAGTTTTTCCATTTTTTTTTCATGTCATAAAATGACAGAATTAAGACAAAAAATCACTTGTGAAATTTTCGAAATACGAAATGAAGATGATATAGATATGTTAATCGTAACTTATCCTATTAGAAAAATGATGTATGTAGTGACATTTTTTATTTTTTTTACTTAAAATTTTTCGGACCAAATTTTTTTGGACTCAGCATTTTTGGGACTCGGAATTTTTAGGACTCAAAACTATTTGGACTTAAATTTTTTAGGTTATTAGTAATTAGTTCTGTCAAGTAACTTTTTTTCGAAGGGTGCCATATGATAATAGGTATTGATAAGAATTTTAGCCAAGTATTTCCAAATCTTGTGTAATATTACCAAAATATTGTCTGATATTATCGAAAATCTTTGCTCTACGTTATCAAAATCTTGCCTGATCTTCTATTCCAATATTGAAACCTTACGTGATATTACCAAAATAAACACACAAGGACAGGTAAACATTCACTCATACACACAGGCAAAGAGAGAGAGAGAGAGAGAGAGAAAAAGAGAGAGAGAGAAGGAGAGACAAAGAGAGAGAGAAAAAAAAACTCATAAAGTCAGGCACACAAAGACATACAGAGAGGCAAAAATAACACCCGCTCAGACAAGTGGACACAGAGAGTGAGAGAGACAACAGCCCTATGAGGGAAATGATAGAATAAAGCCTTTTGAAAAGTATTAATTAGTACTGGGGATATAAATAAAGTAAATATTAATGAAGTTGTATATATTTTGAGAAATGATACAACAGCCCCATGAGGGAAATGATGGAAAAGTCTTTTGAAAAGTGTCTGCTTAGTATTGGATGTGCTTAAAGTCGACATTTCTGAAGTCGTACATATTTTAAGCGATGATACGACAGCCCTATGGGTTAAATGATACAACAAAGCCTTTTCAAAAGTATTGCTTAGTATGGGGGTATGCAAAAAGCCGGAATTAATAAGATAGTATATATTTAAGCGATGCTACGACAGCCCTCTGAGGCAAATGATAGAATAGTGCCTTTTAAAAAGTATTGCTTAGTATTGGGGATATGCATAGAGTCGAAATTAATAATGTCGTATATATTTTAAGCGATGATACGTCAACCATATGAGAGAAATAATACAATAAAGCCTATTGAAAAGTAGGGCTTAGTAATGCGGTATGCATAAAGTCAAAATTAACAAAGTCGTTTATATTTTAAGCAATGATATAACAACCCTATGAGGGACAGCATGACTCTCTCTGTACCATTATTTTAAGACAGCGTGGCCTAAGACGGCGTGAGAGAGAGAGAGAGAGAGAGAGAGAGAGAGAGAGCCTTTTCTCTCTCTCTATCGCTCTCTCTCCTTCTCTC
>NC_142805.1:32272777-32282777 GCF_049724085.1 Artemia sp. Qi Xiang Cuo
TTTACTAGCGAAGCGTAAAACCCCCCATGCGTGTGTGTCTGTGTACACATGTGCATAGGCGCCCATAAGGATGGGGGAAGGGGGCGCAATCCCCCCTTGCTGAAAGACGGTGTCATTTATTTGTATTAATTTAAAAAAAAATTCCACGCAATAAGTTTTTAAAGAAAAGTAAAGAGCCCTATTAAGCCAAAAATGAGCAGAAATAAAGTCAAATAATCTTCCAAGCGTAAAACTACCACAAATCACTATGAACAAATAAATGAAACTCAAAACGAACAGAAATTATGATAAATAGCTGATTCAAACTCAAAACGAGCAAAAATTAACATTACTAGGGTTGACAGCCCCCATGCCTTCTCAAGACCAAAACATAATTTAGGCTTTATTGAAAAACAAATTACTGTGGATTGTCAGTTTGATATACATATGAGCTCAAAACGAACATAAATTATAATAAATAGCCGAGTCTACCAAAACGAGCAAAAATTAACATTACTAGGGCTGAAAGCCCCCATGTCTTCTTAAGACCAGAACGTAACTTAGGTGTTACTGAAAAAAAAATGACCGTGGATTGTCAGTTTAATATACCTATACTGATACTTATTCCTTAAAATATAAAAAGGGTAAAAAAAGTGAGTAAAAAAACGTGTTTTACTTATTTAAGTAAAAAAAGTGAAAACATTTAAACATGTTTTGTTTTCAGTAAAGCGCAAATTTTGTTCCGGTCTGGAGAAGGCACGGGAGTTATCAGCCCTACTGATGTTAATTTTTGCTCATTTCGAGTTTGACTAGGCTATTTTTTCTAATTTCTGTTCAGTTTAAGTTTCATTTATTTATCCGTAGTGATTAGTGGTAGTTTTGCGCTTGGATGATTATTTGACTTCATTTCTATCCTTTTTTGGCTTAATGGAGCTCTTTACATTTCTTTGAAAAACTTGTTTTGTGGAAAAAGTTTTTTTTTAAATAATTTCTATTTGTTTTTTATTGACAGAGTCATTTTCATGAAAAAAAAAATAATATGTTATATCTTTTCGTTTTTTTTTTCTATTAACATCTAAATATTTCTAAAATATTTCTAAAACCTTTTTCTAAAGGGGAGCTATAAGAAATAATACATTTTTAGCCATATATATTTCAAAGATTTCAGCCTTTAAATTTTACGTTTGATTTTCGAGGGCAACAAAAGGGCTATCAGTGTGTGGCCGGGAGGATATATATATATATATATATATATATATATATATATATATATATATATATATATATATATATATATATATATATATATATCGGTGCGTACAAACAGCTCCTCTCATTTGTTCTGCCATCAGCGGTCCAATTACCCTGGAACACGTATTTTGGCAGAAACTTTCTCAAAATGCCTTTGAAACCAACTTGAGACTTTGAAATCTATTTTTAATTTCTAAAAACGTCAAATAATAAAATTGCACTACTAATTACCGATTTTCATGTATGTATTAGAATAAATTAATTTAAAATTATTTTCTTCAAAATTAGTGTTCCAGCATTGAAGCCAATTTTCGCGTTCAAGAGAGATCTGACTTGTCTACCCATGAAAAGATCAAATGTCGCTTAGGTTTATACGTTCTCTGGAGCACTCGCACCTCGGTCCGGGTTTTTATAATGGGTGAGATAGGGAAAGATCATACTGCTAATTATATATACTGTGGCCAGTAGCAACAAAAAGTTGAAAAGCGCATTTAAAAAAATTGCCGAATGAGAAAAAATTGCAATATAAGATTGATTCAGGAACGGTAACTATTATTTCGGTTGATCTTAAAAGTAAAAGTTCATTGCGAAAACAAATTTATAGTGATGTCGGAAAAAATTCGGACGTTTTCTGTCATTTTGTGTCAAAAGACATCAATTATTTCCCCATCAGTGTCAAAATGCCTGAAAATTAAAATTGTAAGAGAGCCAACCGATTGTTTATCATCTAAAAAACAAGAACAGGAAGTTTTAGTAGTGTTATATTAATATCTCCAACAAGACAGTCTCCCCATATAGCTATAACGATAAGTAGCGCACAGTCCCACCATATAGCTATAACGGTAATTAGCGGACAGTACTCCCGCCATACAAGGAGACAGTACAATGACCGGATTAAGCCTACCATAAACATTCATACTGTTGACAAGATCATGGTTTTGGAGTTAAATAACATGTTTCTGTTTAGTTTAATGCGTTTTTTCATGGTACTGTTATTAGTTTCCGGATAAGATGTTATGAAATTCTGTCTGTAAATTAATTTCTTAGGTGTGGTTGTTTTATGTTTAACCTTGAACACGGGTATAAAAACTTTGTCGATGATTTATTTTTTCAGTTCAAAATTGGCATTTGAAATACAATGATGCATTCTAACAAAAAGAATATTGATAAAAGCTACACGCAAGAAATAAGTTATTCTTTTATATTCTTAGTGGGTAAAGAAATTAATTCTAATAAAATTTATCGGGTGGTTTATACAGACCCCATTATAGTTAACGAATTGTTAAATATTTTTGAATCTGGATCTTCAGAGGTTGGTAAAGAGCAATATCTTCAGAGGTTGGTAAAGAGCAAAATATGTAAACACTGCATTTAAATGACTTGCGGACCTAGTACATGAGGCAAATCATATTATGATTCCGGCCCAAAGTTCCCCCACCCCCCCACCTATGCCACAGTCGTCCACCCCCCCCCCCAAAACAACCCCCCTCCCTACAACCCCCCTCCACCTCTCCCTCCAACCCCCTCCCCCAACTTGTTTTTAACCTTTTTTTAACTTTTCTTTACATCTCTTAGAATGTCATGAAACACACTTAAAACATAAGTAATTCACATTTAATATTTGCCAACTTCAAAATGGGAATTATATAGATATGTGTGTCGCGACTTTTACTATTAGAAAAATAATGTTTGTAGTGACCACTTTTTTTCATCTCTTAGAATGACATGAAACACTTAAAACATAAAAAATCCACATTTGATATTTTCCAACTTCAAAATGGGAGTGATATAGATATATGTGTTGTGACTTTTACTATTAGAAAAATAATATTTGTAGTGACCAATTTTTTTTTAACTTTAATTTAACTTTTTTTAACTTTTCTTTAAATTTTTTTTTACATCTCTTGGAATGTCATGAAACACACTTAAAACATAAGAAATTCACATTTAATATTTTTCATTTTCAAAATGGAAATGATATAGATATGTTTGTTGCGACTTTTACCATTAGAAAAATAATGTTTGTAGTGACAAATTTTTTTTCTTACAGTTATTTAAATTTTTTTTCTGAAAGTTTTTTTTAACTTTTTTTCAACTTTTTTTTAAATCTCTAAATTAGATCAGAAACATGTAATGACACTTTTAATTCAAATTTTAAAAGATAATTCTTGCTCATACTACTGATGAGTAGTGGAGATTCTCTTTCAATATTTTTTGATGAAAACAAACTTTTTTATTTTTATAGTTGTAAATAATATCAGAAAAAATAGAATGAAACTTATTATATAAGTTTTTAAGAATATTCTTGTGAATACTCATACTTATATTGATGATGACTGATGGTTCTCATTCAATATTTCTTTATGAAAAACAAACTGATTTTTTTTCCAGGATTGGAAAGTGTGTAAACATGATAGTGTTATTGTAGCATTGAATGCCGACAAGGAGAAGTATTTGAACTATGAAACAAGTACAAGTGGTAGCACTATTGGAAATGTATGCGTGCATTGTCATGACAGTAAGGAATTAAATTTCTTTGGAGTACCAAAACAATTCCATTGTACAAATGGTGGATATGCGAGTGTGAGATATTCAGAGATGATCGCACTCAAAGAGAAACCCAGCATAAAAGTAATAGTTGATGAAGAGGGGTATCTTATTCCAAGTGCTTCTGGTAACATGCTACCTGTCGATACATCCTATTGTCATTTTTTAGGTATTACCATTTTAAAGAAGACAAGAAGAAGAAAGGCATACTCCTGCACTAATGTCATTAATCATATCATGTCTACGTGCCAAAACTGTTACCTGTGTAAAAATAATGTTAAAATAGACAGTGAAATCCCTTGTATTTCAACGAAAAAAAAATCCAAAATGAACTTTGAAACATCTTCAGAATGTAGCAGTGACAGGTAAACCACGAAAAAAAACTACTTAAATACTCCAAGTCTTGCATTTCAGAGAAAAAAAAATCCAAAATGAACTTTGAAACATCTTCAGAATGTAACAGTGACAAGGTAAACCACGAGTGGGAAAAGAGTTGGAATATTTCAGCAGTGTTTTTTTGTGGTTTACCTTGTCACTGTTACATTCTGAAGACGTTTCAAAGTTCATTTTGTATTGTTTTCGTTGAAATGTAAGACTTGGAATATTTCAGTAGTGTTTTGTCGTGGATTACCTTGTCACTGTTACATTCTGAAGGTGTTTCAAAGTTTATTTTGGATTTTTTTCCTTGAAATGTAAGAGTTGGAATATTTTAGTAATGCTTCTTATTTGTTTGTCTTGGCACTATTACATTCTCGTAATTGTTTAAATCTAATTTTTGATTTCTACCATTGAATTTTAGTAGTTATACTATTTCAGTACTCTTTGTTATGACTTATATTGCGCTTGTTAAATTATAGTGGATTTTGAAAGCTTAGTTTTGATATGTATCGTTACATTACTAAATATGTCTTTTTTAAGTGCTGTTCTTATAGGCTTTCATTATCACTGTTACAGTCTGAAGATATTTCATAGTTAATGTTGGATTTTTTTTTTCTTTTAAATGACAGATTTGAAATATTTCGGCAGTTTTATTTCTTAGCCTACATGTCACTTTTACATTCCTAAAATGTTTAAAAGTTCAGTTTGGATTTTTTTTTCGTTGAAATGAAAGAGTTGGAATATTTCAGTAGTGTTTTGTCGTGGTTTACTTTGTCACTATTACATTCTCTTGATATTTCAAAGCTCAATTTGTTTTTTCTTTTCGTAAAACATTTAAACTGATTTTTCTTCTGATAAAACTGCTAGGAAAGTAATGTACAAAAAATATCCTGTTCTACTTGATCAAAAAAAAAAATAATGACCAGCATACACATTCCATTTAATTTCTTAAATCAAAGATATTAATGTAATAACTTTAATAAAAAATGCGTTCCAGTGTCTAAAAAAGTGTTCCCCTAACAAATAAACGAAACAACAACTTGTTGTAAAGGAACTTTTTTTTATTCCAATAATGACACATAGTATATTACACTTTATTAATATCTATGAATATACGGGGGTAACCCTCGCCCCCCCTCTGGATCCGCAACTGGATAGTTTATCATTTTTTTTTCACGTCGTGATATTTATTTTCTCAGATTGTAGTTCCTATGATATTTGAAAAATCTAGTTACCTGTTTTGGTTGAGAGCCTAGATAAAACTAGTTTTGTTTTCAATCAATGTTTTCATATGAAATGGGCAGACCTTTCCTGAACTTTAAACAATAAACACCTCTGTTTGAAAATCTTTGCACTTTGTGAATTTAGATAGCGATAAGGGTTCCTGATTGAGAACAATTTAAGGACTTGAGTTCTAATTATTGGTTGTTGTGGTAAAAGTTGCCACAATAGCCCCATCCAAGAAAATACCAAACGTCTGTTAAGAATTGTTTTTCGTAAAATTCTTAGGGAGTTTTCAGAAAATTGAAGGACATCACACATTTTAGCGGCAGATCCAAAATTTTACGGGGCTTTGCGCTAGAAAAGCTCCTATTATAGAATATTCTTCCAGTTTGTTTACCAGAAAATAAATAAAATGCATTTCTTACTGCTGAGTCTGTATAATCTTAGACCTTTTACCTCACAATTTCCAAAATATTTCTAAGACTTTTTTCTAACGGGGAACTATAAGAAATAATACATTTTTAGCTATACATTTCAAAGATTTCAGCCGCTAAATTTTATTTAAAATAAAACTTTTAAAACTGAAATATCAATGCGAAGCACCAAACATCATAATCAAATGTCATCGCTTTATGGCATTGTTCAAATAAAACTTATTTTTTACTTGATTATCGTCGTAAATTTATTCCTTGTCTTTCTTTTCATTCTTAAACCAATGTTATATTTACCTTTTGCATTATTACAGCCCACTATATATACATTCATATAAATTTATATGCAGTGTTACCGTCATACCAATTGTTCTCCTTTCCTTTTTTATTCTTTAATAATAATTTCTGGTCGTTTTGAGTTTGAATTATTGTAGGCTTCTATTTCTACTGATCTTAAGTTTAATATGGCCTTTACTATTCCTGAAAAAAACTTTCTTTTTCGTAAAGTTTTCGTTGTATATATATATATATATATATATATATATATATATATATATATATATATATATATATATATATATATATATATATATATATATATATATATATATATATATATATATATATATATATATATATATATATATATATATAAATATATATATATATATATATATATATATATATATATATATATATATATATATATATATATATATATATATATATATATTTATATCGGCGCGTACAAACAACTCCTCTCATTTGATCTGCCATTAGCGGTCCAATTACCCTGGAACACGTATTTTGGCAGAAACTTTCTCAAAATGCCTTTGAAACCAACTTGAGACTTCGAAACCTATTTTTAATTCCTAAAAACATCTAATAATAACATTACACTACTAACTACCGATTTTCATGTATGTATTGGAATAAATTAATTTAAAATTAGTTTCTTCAAAATTAGTTTTCCAACGTTGAAGCCAAGTTTCATGCCCAAGAGAAATCTGACTTGTCTACCCGCGAAAAGATCTGATAACGCCTATGTTTCTATCTGCAAAAACGTTCTCCGGAGCACTCGCACCCCTGTCCGGGTTTTTATAATGGGAGAGATAGAGAATGATCATACTGCTAATTATATAAACTGTGGTATAAACCACCCGATAAATTTTATTAGAATTAATTTCTTTACCCACTAAGAATATACAAGAATAACTTACTTCTTGCGTGTAGCTTTCATCAATATTCCTTTTGTAAGAATGCATCATTGTATTTCAATTGCCAATTTTGAACTGATAAAATAACTCATCGACAAAGTTTTTATACCCATGTTCAAGGTTAAACATAAAAAACACACCTAAATTAATTTACAGACAGAATTTCATAACATCATACCAGGAAACGAATCACCATACCATGAAAACACGTATGACTTTTAACACAAACATGTTATTTAACTCCAAAGCCATGGTTTCGTGAACAGCACGAATTTTCATGGTAGGTTGAATCCAGTCATTGTACTGTCTGCTTTTATGGCGGGAGTACTGTCCGCTACTTATCATTATAGCTATATCGTGGGACTGTGCGCGGGCTACTTATCGTTATAGCTATATGGGGAGACTGTCTTGTTGGAGATATTAATATAACACTACTACTAGTTTTGAGCCTCTACTTTGAAAACGTTTCCAAAGTATGATGTGAATGCTGCACTGAGTTCTCTGCTTATTCACAAAACGCCATCGTCAGTTTATTCATTATCATTCATTCGTTATCATTAGTTTTGTCAGTTCATTCGTAATCGTTCAATTTGTTCAATGACGAAAACAATCTTAAGGGATTTCTAAAAGTCCTCATTCTTGTCAAGAACGAACTTTAGCTCACAATAACCATAATATTAAAATCAATCATTATATGTTATAGTATAAAACGAAATATTAATTACACTAAAGAAAAAAAAAATCTAAACCATTGTGAAGAACAAACTCTAAATTATGATAAAGAACGAAATCTAAATTATATTAAAGAACAACCCCAAATTACATAGCAATATCAAAAGACGAACCAAATTAGATAGTAACCAAAAGTTGAAAAATTCGTTTTGAAAAAAAAAATGCTTAATGAAAATTTATAATCAAGAACGATTTTTAGACCTGAACTATGAACTATGAAAATAAATCATCATTTACATGATGATGCAACATACTAATCTTTTAATAAGATAATGATGGTTGCTAGAAAGAGACGAACCTAGGAGAGAGCAAACAACGAACCTAAAAAAGACAGAACCAAGAATATAGTAAGAAATAAACCACCAATCATGGTTGCAGCTGTAGCTACAACCTATTAAAAACGAACCACAGCCCATTGTAACCAAAAGTTAGAAAACGCGTTTTGAAAAAACAACCAAATAAGAATCTAGTAAAGAACGAACCACGAGTCTAGTAAAGAACAAGCCATGATCCTAGTGAAGAGTAAATTAAGAATCTAGTAAAGAATTAACGACGAATCTAGTAAAAAACAAACCATGAACCTAGTAACGAACACAAAAAATACCTAATAACAAAGCCGTCCTAGCTAAGTGGCTGACCAGGAGGGTTGGGAATCCTTTGTCTGAGGGGCACAGGTTCATTTCCTGGCATGGTCGGTTATTACGGGTTGGGACGGGGGTCAGTGACGTGACTCTGCTCCAGCTCAGTCAGAGTCGACCTAGCTCTAAATGGGTACCTGAGACATCTAGGGAAGGTAAACAGAAGGGCGTGCTGAAGCATGGGGTAGATATCCCCCCATAGAACTTTTTTGCTGAAGGGCCACGAAACAGAGGTTAGCACCGCCGGTTTGGACCTCAAGGGTCTAGTGCCGTCATACTTACTTAGTGACAAAAAATTGCCGTCTGACCCTGACTCAAGAATGGTAACTATATTTTCCCTAGAAAGTAAAAGTAAAAATCTTAAAAAGTGAAGCTTTACTAGCGAAAAAAACATGTGACGGTAATGTCGAAATATTAGCCTGAGACACGCAGGATTTTAAGATATTTTCTGATCGATACTGTGCCTACATTGGAATCAGCATGGTCGAAAACCTAATATAGAGGAATTACTGTCCCTCACCTTAATCAACAAGGAAAAAGACTAACTCCAACTTTCGCCTTATTATAGCTCTTTGGAAATGAAACCGTAGTCGGTAGAATAAATGCTTATCAGACAGGCTGTTCAAGTTCCTGCTGATGGTAAACATTAGACTGCGCTCGTCATGGACCGAAGTGGATGGAGGAAGCAGATTTCACTCTTTACAGTGATCAGCGCCCGACAAGAGATATTTTCTCAATAAGTCAAAAGGTCAACCGATTAACAAAATTTCATCTTTTAAGCCTTTCTAGCCTGACATTTTGTTTCTAAATGTAATCGATAGAATTCTTTGAGACGCTACCCAAGAGTCTTCTAGGTTACTCCGTTCGGATTTTCTTGGCTCTATAAAATTGAGTGGTCATAAATAAAGGATTAATCTCGTCTTTTATTTATCTTACTGGGTGGGGAGTAACTGCACAATTTTTGTTTCAATCTTAAAAAAAAAAAAAGGTTCGAAAAAGACCACCCTATCATGTATCTTTTTGTTCTTTTACACACACATAAATATGACGTCAGTCACATGAACAATGTTTTTTTTTCACGATCAAGGCTCTAAAGTATAGTCAGCCAAAGGGTGCGAGTCATGTCCATGAACAATTATGCCCCACCAATGGTCCCTGTGTCCGACGTTGGAAATCAAGATTATAGAACATGAACGAAAGCGCACATGTTGCTAATTTGATAAAAACGTATTGATATTTTCTAATGGCTTTGCATGGAAATACGAACATTCAAATTACCAGAAAAAGGGATCCACCTAAAACAATTTTTCTAATGTCACTTTTAAAGGCTTCCGTAAACGAAACTGAGATTTTTATTTCGGCCAAGATTAGATGCCCAGTGGCATTAGCGTGGCATAAAAGAACGCGGGTCGAACCAAACGCTCTAAATAAATATATTTATTATAGATAGATAATCAATTTCAGTAAATTGATTATCCATCTATAATAACTAGATTTATTTAAAGCGTTTGGTTCAACCCACGTTCTTTTAAACCTTACCTCCACTATTCCTATATATTCCAAAAAAACCTGGAAGCAATTTTTACAAAGACATATCTTTTCA